>NC_089816.1:21148332-21430832 GCF_029633855.1 Hoplias malabaricus | reverse complement strand
TTGTGTCCAATGATTCCAGGTAGACTCGGAACCCACCGCGACCCTGAACTGGATAAGGATTACAGATAATGAATGAATGAATAATAGTATACCTTTGTTATGTCAGCATTCATAAGTGATTATAAATTGAAGAAATGACCCTAACAATGTTTTGATGCCCAGTATTCTTATAAACAAATATTATTATGCATTATTAAACCTGGCTTTATGAAATCGTATCTGTGTGATGTACTTTGCATGCAATTACAACAGATAATAGCAAAAAAGTTTGCTTATAGTATGCATTGTAAGGTCCTCTATTAAATGAATGAGTTCAAATATATTATGAATACAGCATCCATAAGGAGTGATTTCCAATGTTTTTCCACAGACACTGCAATGTGTAATGAATTGTAAATGTTTGAATTCAGTTTCCTTGTTTTATTGAAGGCTATGCCTATGGTTATAACTATTTATAAACATTTATGCGTGTTCGTTTAAAGATTTATATGACATTATGCATATTGAGCCATAGAGCCTTATGAATACGGGATTCGAGGGAAGTGTTATTGAACATGACAGTGTTGTTCTGGTTCACTGTCCTCTGTTTAAATTCCTCCAGATGATTCCAGGGAAACGCAAATAAAAATGATTGACCACACAATTCTAATAAGAGGTGATTAAGGATGAAATAAAAGTGAGTGTGAGGTGGCGGTAAATAGTTGTGCTGCATGTTTATTGGTCCGTGCTGTTTGTTTTATGTGTAAACAATGGTGAGATGATAAATACTAAACAAGCGATTCATTCTGGCGTAAAAATACTAAACACACACCACAAAGCCTTTCTTTTCCTGAGCCAGTATCACAAACCCAGGGGTGACACACAGTGTTTTAAATGTTTTAAAAAGATTTTAAATATAACCATCATCACATTATAGACTATGACACTGTTTTGAGCTGCCTTAATCTGAAAACATGGGATAAAACGAGCGAGCTCCGCTTCTGACTTTAATATAGTCCCACCCCCTCGTCTGAGTCGGTCCAATCGCAACACTGAACCCATGTTTAGCGCAAAGACGAGGTTAAATGCAAAAAACAGACACGACAAATGCGGAGAAATAAGAGCACGGAGTAAAAATGGAGGAAACAAGAATGGAGAAGAAAGTGAACTGAGTGAAATGGCTAAAAACCAGAGCCTCTGATACTCGCGGCTCACTGCTGTGCGCTTGGGGTCGGGGTGAACAGCCAGCGGCTCTTTATCATTTAAAGGAACAGGCGCAGAGAGATTTCTCCACTGTGGAGAACGAGGAGAATATTATTAAATGCACAAGATGATCATAATTAGAGAGTGGACTTGAGAGGAATAAATCCCCGGCACTGTGTTCTCTGAAGTGATGGAGTGCCATCAAATCCTCACAGCAATGTTCCAACCTCCACTGTAAGTCCTGCACAAAAGAGTTTAGACTGTTCCACTCTTGCAGATGAATGGCATGCTACGGGTTCCAGTTTCTCTGAAGGTTTAAGTCAGTTTTTCTGAACTCTGTGTTGTTTGCCTCACGCAGGAGGATTGTCTCATATCTAATCTCAGATTTTTCTCATGGAAATAAATCACTTAATGGCCGCCTTGAGTGGGAAATAAATAAATGTCTATGAATCTGGGAGCGAGAAGATTAATTGACATTGAAATGCATCTGAGGGTCACATGATGTGTTTGATGCAGGGCATTATGGGAGGGATATCACATAACATGAGTCAGCAGCCTCGCTCTCTCTCCCCCTCTGCCTCTCAGTCTCTCTCTCTCTCTCTCTCTCTCTCTCTCTCTCTCTCTCTGATGCTGCGGGTGAGCTGCTTTTAATCAACTGATTGCATTGTCTACCAGATAATGACCACATCTTTTAACATAATGGCCTTTCTGTGAGTGAGAGACAGAGAGATAGACAGAGAGAGTGAGGGGAAAGGAGAGAGAGAGAGAGAGAGAGAGAGAGAGAGAGAGAGAGAGAGAGAGAGAGAGAGAGAGAGTTTTGGCAGGCAGACAGAAAGGAAAAGATGTGTCTCAACTGATACTGATACACAAAGAATCAGAGCGACAGAAAGGGGACAAGAGACTTTCTCTCTCTCTCTCTGTGTGTGCGTGTGTATGTGTGTGTCTGTGTGTGCGTGTGTGTGTGTGTGTGTGAGAGAGAGAGAGAGAGAGAGAGAGAGAGAGAGAGAGAGAGAGAGAGAGAGAGCTGAATCAACAACTGAGTACCCATTTTTTCATACAATCAACCTGTATCTACCTCTGCTTTTTAAAGCTCCGCCCACAATATTTGATTGGTGGATAAAGCTAATAAAAATAACATTAAGCAAAAACCACAAGATCCAAAGTGCAAGAGTCTAAAATGGAGGAGTGAGATTGTGCAAAGACCCTGGACGACAAAACCCATCCTCTGTCTCCTGAGGCAAGTTATGATGTCACATGATATTATGCTGTGTGATGTCATCAGATACCTCTCTTCATTTATCTGCAGAAGCAGAGTCCTAAAAGCAGATGTAAAAGCTGCTTTTAAACTGAATGGATGTCCATCTGCAGCCAGACCTCCTCTGCAAAAAGCCCCGCCAACAGCTTTCAGCGGAGAGTTCATGATTGACCCTCTCAGTGCGAACCCCACTGAGAGATGTGTCTGTACACAGCACAACACCCAGATGAACCTGTCCGTCACAGGGTGCTCCAGGGTGCCTGAATGTTAATCAGGAGAGTGAGTTCGACCCCCAGCAAAGCCACAGCCGTCCATACCAGGAGACCCAGTGGTAACATCCAGGTGAAAAAGATGTAGAGCCTCATGTGTATGGATTACAGTGTCTTTAGTGTCGACATCAGGTCTGTTATGAGTCCCATCAGAGCATGGCATGACCCACTCCCTTTGTAAAAAGGCTTTCTTTATTGTTGGATGCACCATGTTTGTTTCGGAGCTCATTCACAGCATGGTTCATCATTTGAGAACCAGTAAAAATCCTTTGATTTTATTTGATGGGTGTTCTATATGTTCTCAGTACAGATATGAAGTAAAACTATTTTTCTGTGCAATCACTTATAACTAGCTATACATTTCTTAGACCTAGAAAGTAGCTTTAAGAGTTTAAAAATACACATTTGGCTTCTACTTCAAAAATGATTGTTGATGGCTATCATCAGAAAGTTGCTTTCCACTGAGATTTGGGACCAGGATGTTTGTAAAAATAGGTAAAACAGGTCAAAACCCCCTCAGGACTGGCTCTGGGCAGTAGGGTGAAGGACTCTTGTAACACACCGTGCAATGCTCAGTTTTTCTCAGCATATTTGGTGTAAGAATAAGATTTAAAGTGTTTTTGTAACATAATTGTAATTAAATATTCAGTCATTTTCCTGCTCTTTCTGATTCTCCTTTACTCTCCCTCTTGCACACTTAGATCTACCAACACTGGACTTCTTACTGTCCCTCATACCACACACCCAGCCATGTGTGTCAGATCCTTTAGTTCAGCTGCTCCCAGTTTTTGGAACACTTTGCCTCAATCTCTCCATCTGCTCATCACTGTCTTCCTTTAAATCTTAAAACTTTCCTCTTCTCTTCTCTTCTCTTCTCTTCTCTTCTCTTTATCCTTGTTATTTATTTATTTATTTATTTATTTATTTAACAGCATCCTGGGTATGTGAAATGTGCTATATAAATTTAAATTATTTTTATTCAACAAAATATAACTTAAAAAAAATGAAAATGGCGAGTGAGAAGAAGTTATTGTTCATTGCATTGGTTATGAGCTCCATCAGGAAAAAGTGCTGCAGAAGCATGTGCATCAATTTGTTCTGTTCTTGGGGATAATATTGTATCCTTGGGTACATGTGAGATGTGGTTTAGATGAATTAAAGATGGTGGTTATGATGTTAGCACTCCTGCATGTAGTGTATTAATTCATTCATTCATTCATTCATTCATTCATTATCTGTAAGCGCTTATCCAGTTTAGGGTCGCAGTGGGTCCAGAGCCTACCTGGAATCATTGGGCGCAAGGCGGAAATACACCCTGGAGGGGGCGCCAGTCCTTCACAGGGCAACACAGACACACACACACATTCACACCTACGGACACTTTTGAGTCACCAATCCACCTACCAACGTGTGTTTTTGGAGTGTGGGAGGAAACCAGAGCACCCGGAGGAAACCCACGCAGACACAGGGAGAACACACCACACTCCTCACAGACAGTCACCCAGAGGAAACCCACGCAGACACAGGGAGAACACACCACACTCCTCGCAGACAGTCACCCAGAGGAAACCCACACAGACACAGGGAGAACACACCAACTCCTCACAGACAGTCACCTGGAGCGGGACTCAAACCCGCAACCTCCAGGTCCTTGGACCTGTGTGACTGCGACACTACCTGCTGCTCCACCGTGCCGCCCTGTATTAATACATAATTTTTTTTACATTTATTTAGTAATTTAATATAAATACAATTTTTTACACTACACAAAAGTATTAAATAACATTAAATAACAAAAGTGATGGTGAATGTTTGAAATTTTAAATTACAATTACAGAAAAAATGCTTTAAAACTTATACACATAATGTACACCTAAGACGTGTCACTGAAAAGGATTAGGTTCCGTAGCAACTGCAACTAATCTAGGACCATAATAAAATTACCTACACAATTACTGCATTAAATCCTTATTCAGAACATATACTATTTCCTTCTTATTAATAATTAAAACAGCAGAGAAGTCATGTGGCTAACAGTATAGAGCAGGTTTTGGAGCAGATTTATCAACATTTATCTCACGTTTGACTGAAGGGGTTAAGTCTGGTTTTGAAGGCCACACAGCCCTGTTTGCTCACAGCGTACACAAGAAGAGAAATTCCATTTCTGTTTATTGTGTCGTGTTTGCGGCCGTTCCCTCAGATGACTCTGTGGATTGTGGAGAAGAAAACCCTCAGTCGAACAGTGGGGGATTTTCGGAAACTGCCATCAACAGCCAGAGAGAGAGAGAGAAGGAATAACAGCAGGGAAAAAATGAGAAGAAAAACAATAACAGGCCTCCAAACAATCCCAGAATATTTCGGCACAGTACACAATCTTTCAGACAATATTAAAGGTGAGGGGCGCAATGGATATGAAATATAGATGTTCCATTTGTGCGGCAAGGGTCAAAATAAAAGGTTTATAAGATACACCAAAGCTTATTTGAGCTTTTATATCCTATAATAATGCGGCCGTTTTCCGTGCCTTGACTCCTTCCACCTCTGTGACTGAGCCAAACAGAACGGACCCCTCAGGACGTATTAGCATGATTTTGGAAAAGACGAGGAATTAAAAACAGCAACGAGTCCCACTCAGAAACCCATGACTCAACTATGGAACTTTCAGTCTGAGGATAAAATGCAGTAAATACAGCCGGGCAAATGACAGTGCAGGGTCTAATGAGGTACACTGAGAAGATACAGAATAATAAAATGGAATGGAGTCTCTGCACATAAACCTAACTGCCCCAAGAACCCAGGAGTGGACAAGAAGGGTTAAAGCCCTCAGCTTTGTGGATATGCGTTCCCTGGAGTGATGGAGCTCCTTTCAGTACTTAATAGAATGGTTTAAAGTGGAGTTTGGTATCCAGAACTAATCAGTACCTGACCTCATTGATGTTTAGGATGTTTACGAATGCAGTCAGATCCTCACAGCAATGATCCACCTCATAACATATATCAGACAGCCTGTGCATGATAAGGTTAAAGCTAAAACCTAAAGAGCTGCAAAAAAGAATGTGAGTTCTGGCATGAAAAATATGGCATCTCCCTCCACACCCACTCCCCCATTTCTCTCTCTCTCTCTCTCTCTCTCTCTCTCTCTCTCTCTCTCTCTCTCTCTCCCCCCTTCATTCCCTTCCTCCATATCCTTCCATTAGCGTTGTCCTTCACGAGTGTTTAAAGTGAAGTTTGTTGATAGCAGGCAATGAATCAAGAGCCTGGTTCCTACAAGGTTCTGCTGACCTCTGGAGATTGATGCCCAGCACTTGAATGTGTGTGTCCTACTCTTTTATTTATTTTACCTGTTGGAAAGAGTTCAGATTTCAGAGACATTGCTTTAATTAACCGTGCTAAATCTGAATTAACAGTACTTAATGTGAGAGATACCACGTGGAAATCTATAAACCATCAGCACACAGTTTAAAGGGGATGTATTCTCCTCTTCTCCATAGTGGAACACAGTTCTGTTCCGTTCTGAAACGTCTCCCCCTGTGTAAACAGCCCTGTTCAGAACGCCCAGTTTCAGCACCTGTTCCTTTAAATGGTCTCCAAATACAGGTTTTGTCATGAATGGAATGTCCATCCATCCATCCATTATCCACCGCTTATCCGGGTCCGGGTCGCGGGGGAAGCAGTCGGAGCAAAGAAACCCAGACCTCCCTCTCCCCAGCCACCGACGCCAGCTCCTCCGGGGGTATACCGAGGCGTTCCCAGGCCAGTCGAGACATATAGTCTCTCCAGCGTGTTCTTGGTCTGCCCCGGGGCCTCCTCCCCGTTGGACATGCCCGGAACACCTCTCCAGGAAGGCGTCCAGGAGGCATCCGAACCAGATGCCCGAACCACCTCAACTGGCTCCTCTCGACGTGGAGGAGCAGCGGCTCCACTCCGAGTCTCTCCCGGATGTCCGAGCTCCTAACCCTGTCTCTAAGGGAGAGTCCAGACATCCTGCGGAGAAAACTCATTTCAGCCGCTTGTACCCGCGATCTCGTTCTTTCGGTCACTACCCAAAGCTCGTGACCATAGGTGAGGGTTGGGACGTAGATTGAACGGTAAATCGAGAGCTTTGCTTTTCTGCTCAGCTCTTTCTTCACCACAACGGACCGGTACAGAGCCCGCATTACTGCTGACGCTGCACCGATCCGCCTGTCAATCTCACGCTCCATCTTTCCCTCACTCGTGAACAAGACCCCGAGGTATTTAAACTCCTCCACTTGAGGCAAGATCTCACTTCCAACCTGGAGAGAGCATTCCACCCTTTTCCGACTGAGTACCATGGACTCGGACTTGGAGGTACTGATCCTCATCCCTACCGCTTCACACTCGGCTGCAAACTGGTCCAGCAAGAGCTGGAGGTCCCGGCTCGATGAAGCCAACAAGACCACATCATCTGCAAAAAGCAGACATGGGATCCTGAGACCACCAAACCGGACACCCTCCGCCACTTGGCTACGCCGAGAAATTCTGTCCATAAAAATTGTGAACAGAACCGGTGACAACGGGCAGCCCTGACGGAGTCCAACTCCGACTGGAAACCAGTCGGACTTACTGCCAGCCATACGAACCAGACTCCTGCTCTGTTTGTACAGGGACTGGATAGCTCGTAACAAAGAGCCCAGTACCCCATACTCCCTGAGCACCCCCCACAGAATACCCCGAGGGACACGGTCGAATGCCTTCTCCAGATCCACAAAACACATGTAGACTGGTTGAGCAAACTCCCATGCACCCTCCAGGATCCTAGCGAGGGTAAAGAGCTGGTCCTGTGTTCCACGACCGGGGCGGAATCCGCATTGTTCCTCCTGGATCCGAGGTTCAACTATCGGTCGGACTCTCTTCTCCAGTACCCCCGCATAGACCTTACCGGGGAGGCTGAGGAGTGTGATCCCCCTATAGTTGGAACACACCCTCCGATCCCCCTTTTTAAAAAGGGGAACCACCACCCCAGTCTGCCAGTCCAGAGGCACTGCCCCCGATGTCCACGCGATGTTGCAAAGACGTGTCAACCAGGACAGCCCCACAACATCCAGAGCCTTGAGGAACCCGGGGTGAACCTCATCCACCCCCGGGGCCCTACCGCCAAGGAGTTTCCCTACCACCTTGGCCACTTCAGCCCCAGTGATAGACGAGCCCCCCCCCCGGGGTCCCCAAGCTCTGCTTCCTCTGCGGAAGACGTGCTGGTGGGATTGAGAAGATCCTTGAAGTATTCCTTCCACCGTCTGGTGACGTCCCCAGTCGAGGTCAACAGTTCCCCACCCCCACCATATACAGTGTTGGTGGAAAACTGCTTTCCCCTCCTGAGTCGCCTGACAGTTTGCCAGAAACTTCTCGGAGCCGACCGAAAGTCGTTTTCCATGTTCTCACCGAACTCCTCCCACACCCCTCAGTTTTTGCCTCAGCGACTGCCGAGGCCGCGAGCCGCTTGGCCCCTCGGTACCTGTCGGCTGCCTCCGGAGTCCCCTGAGCCAACCAGGCTCGATAGGACTCTTTCTTCAGCTTGACAACCCCCCTCACCCAGGGTGTCCACCACCGAGTGCGGGGATTGCCACCCCGACAGGCACCGACAACCTTGCAGCCACAGCTCCGTTCAGCCGCCTCAACAATGGAGGTCCGGAACATGGCCCACTCGGACTCAATGTCACCGGCCTCCCCCGGGATGCAGTCGAAGCTCTGCCGGATGTGGGAGTTGAAGATCTTTCTGACAGGTTCCTCTGCCAAACGTTCCCAGCAAACCCTCAGCACACGTTTGGGCCTGCCAGGTCTGTCCGGCATCCTCCCCCGCCATCTGATCCAACACACCACAAGGTGGTGATCAGTTGACAGCTCAGCGCCTCTCTTCACCCGAGTGTCCAGAACATATGGCCGCAGGTCAGATGATACGACTATAAAATCGATCATCGAAATGCGGCCTAGAGTGTCCTGATGCCAGGTGTACTTGTGGACACCCTTATGTTCGAACATGGTGTTCGTAATGGACAAACTGTGACGAGCACAGAAATCCAATAACTGAACACCACTCGGGTTCAGATCAGCGGGGCCGTTCCTCCCAATCACGCCCCTCCAAGTCTCACTGTCATTACCCACGTGAGCGTTGAAGTCCCCCAGCAGAACAATGGAGTCCCCAGAATGAGTGTTCTCCAGCACTCCCTCTAGGGTCCCCAAGAAGGCATGGTACTCTGAACTGCTGTTCGGTGCATAAGCACAAACAACAGTCAGAGCCCTTTCCCCAACCCGAAGGCGCAGGGAAATTACCCTCTCGTCCACTGGGGTAAACCCCAACGTACAGGCGCCAAGCCGGGGGGCTATGAGTAAGCCCACACCTGCCTTACGCCTCTCACCCTGGGCAACTCCAGAGTGAAAGAGCATCCAGCCCCTCTCGAGGAGATTGGTTCCAAAGCCCATACTGTGTGTCGAGGTGAGCCCAACTATATCTAGTCGGTACCTCTCAACCTCGCGCACCAGCTCAGGCTCTTTTCCCACCAGAGAGGTTACGTTCCATGTTCCAAAAGCCAGTTTCAGTAACCGAGGATCGGAACGCCAGGGCCCCCGACCCCGACCACCACCCGATCCACAATGCACCAGACCCGGATTACTACCTCTCCCACAGGTGGTGGGCCCATGGGAGAGTGGACCCATGTATCCCCTTCGGGCTAAGCCCGGCCGGACTCCATAGGTGAAAGTCCGGCCACCAGGCGCTCGCCAAGGAGCCCCTCCCCCAGGCCTGGCTCCAGGGTGAGGCCCCGGTAACCCTGCTCCGGGCAAGGGAGGCTGTGTCCTCGTTGTTATCTTTTTCATTCGTGTCTTTATGGATCACTCTTTGTCTGGCCCATCACCTAGGACCAGTTTGCCTTGGGAGACCCTACCAGGGGCTATTGCCCCCGACAACATAGCTCCTAGGCTCACGCAGGCACGCAAACCCCTCCACCACGTTAAGGTGGTGATCCAAGGAGGAGTGAATGGAATGTGGAATGGCAAAAAATGAACAACAACGTTTTTTTCCCCATTATTTTATTTACTTATTAATTTATTTGGGTGAAAGCACATGTACAAAAAGAAAAGAATAGTAATGAGAAATGTATAAAGACCCACAGGCAGCAGGCATTGTTTCCTCTGCGTAGAGATGTAAATAAACTTATGTTTGCAATGAAAGCGTAGCTGCCTGCTCTCTCTTATTACTGAAAAGCCTGTGTACACACACATGTTCTGATAGAAGTCTTATTATTGTTCAAATTCATGTTCAAGAGGCTTTATTGTCATTTCAGCTGTATAAACATACACAGAGAAACAAGACAGGACTTCTACAGGACTTGGTGCCACACAAAACACAAATATAAACAGCAATGGGCTATAATTACAAAGGGCTGACAATAAATTAAAATTAAATAAATTAAAAATAGAACACTTTATTGGCCACACAGAGGAATT
This sequence comes from Hoplias malabaricus, assembly GCF_029633855.1. Taxonomy (NCBI): domain Eukaryota; kingdom Metazoa; phylum Chordata; class Actinopteri; order Characiformes; family Erythrinidae; genus Hoplias; species Hoplias malabaricus. The sequence continues at coordinate 21,420,665 of NC_089816.1, read as the reverse complement.
TGTTCTCCGCATTTAACCCAATACGTGCAGTGAAACACATTTACACAGTCCCCAAGATTACACAGTCCCCAAGAAATCCACCATCACTGGATTTAATGATTACAGACCTGTCGCCCTGACATCTGTGGTCATGAAGGTCTTTGAACGCCTGGTCTCAGCCCACCTAAAGACCATTACAGACCCCCTGCTGGACCCCCTGCAGTTTGCATACAGAGCAAACAGATCTGTTGATGATGTGGTCAACCTAACTCTCCACTTCATCCTTCAGCATCTGGACAGCTCTGGAACCTACGCTCGGGTTCTGTTTGTCGACTTTAGCTCGGCTTTCAACACCGTTGTGCCGCAACTACTTCAAAGCAAACTGTCCCAGCTGTCAGTGCCAGACTCCATGTGTCAGTGGATTGCAAACTTCCTCACAGACAGAAGACAGTATGTGCAGCTTGGGAAACACACCTCAGACCTTCGAACACTCAGCACTGGAGTTCCACAAGGGTGTGTTCTTTCACCCCTTCTCTTCAGCCTTTACACCAACGACTGTGTCTCGAAGGAACCAGTTGTAAAGCTCCTGAAGTTTGCAGATGATTCCACTCTGGTGGGCCTCATAGCCAACAGTGATGAGTCTGCTTACAGAAAGAAGGTTGGTCAGCTGGTGAACACAGACAAGACTGTAGAGATGGTGGTGGATTTCCGACACAACCCACCCCCTGTATCCCCCCTCTACATCAATGGCACCGCAGTTTCCACTGTAGAGTCACTTAAGTTCCTGGGCACCACCATATCCAGGGACCTGAAGTGGGAGAGGAACACCGTCTCCATCACCAAGAAAGCTCAGCAGAGAATGTTCTTCTTGAGACAGCTCAATAAATTTGACCTGCCACAGACCCTGATGATCCAGTTCTACACAGCGATCATTGAGTCCATCATCACCTCATCCATAACCACCTGGTTTGGTTCCTCTACCTCACAAGAAAGAGCCAGGCTCCAGCGCATCATCAGATCAGCAGAGAAGATCATTGGATGTAACCTGCCAACGCTTCAGGAGATCCACACCAGCAGGGTGAGGAAACGCGCTCGCAAAATTACGCTTGACCCCTCACATCCTGGACATCACCTCTTCCAGACTCTCCTTTCTGGTAGAAGACTAAGGACCATCAAAACCAGCACTACACGACATGCTAACAGCTTCTTTCCCAGAGCTGTAGCTCTCCTCAACCACAGTGAACACCTCTGAGTCTCCAAACCACTGAACTAAACCGACTGGACTTAACTGCACTGAACAGGACACTTTACTCACTTGCACTATGCTATTTTGCACAGCTGTACAGAAGTTCTATTTCTGTAACTTCTACAACAATATATAACATTACCTACTTTAGGAATATTTGGAAACATTTATATTCATACTCATATCTGTACAGTATAGATTTTATATTTTATGTTGTCTAATTTATGTCTTAACGCTCTTTTTTCTAGTACTTAACTGTATTCTTTAGTTTATTTATTGTTTATTGTACCTCTTTTAGAGTTATGTTTGTTAACAGTCTGTGTTACATGTCATACATGTGTTGCTGTCACCAAGACAAATTCCTAGTGTGTTTAACATACCTGGCGAAATAAAGAGATTCTGATTCTGATTCTGATGAACACTAGGGGGCAGTGAGAACATATGCCCGGAGCAGTGGGCAGCTCCAGCCACAGCCCCCGAGGAGCAGTTGGGGGCTAGGTGTGACCTGCCGGCTCTGGGGATCAAACCGGCACCTTCGGGTTACACGCCCCGTTCCCTAACCACCAGGCCACGACCAACAGACAATGTAGTTCTAGTACAGTTCTAGTGTAGATCTTCCCTCTCAGACTTAGTCTGTTGTTCTCACTGTCTGCAGATCGCCAACACAGTGCCATTAGCGTCAAACAGACCCCTATATTATACCTGCTAGATGTTTGTCTCTGTTTGTGAGGTATTAGTGATCACATAGTAAGCTCTTGGATTGCATCTTTCAGTGCATTAAGTGACACACACACACACACACACACACACACACACACACACACACACAGCCAGGGCCGAGCAAACGCTGATTTGCTTCTGACCTGAGGATTTTTTTTATCGACCGCCACAAATGGTCCTTGACTGGGAAATAAATGCTAAAGTCGTGTAGTGTGACCTTGGCATTAGGCAGCTCACAGAAAACTAACTGTGAGTGTGTGTGTGTGTGTGTGTGTGTTGTTAATGTTCACATGCTCATTTATATCCTCTTTAAACCTTTTTATCAAAAGTAAATGCAAAATTTTATGCAAGTGAACGGACTGGGTTCTCTACGGCTCTGCAAAGCCAATATTTAAAATGCCATTTTAAAAACATTAACCATATGGACCCAAACAGTTATAGTCACATTTACCCCCAGTGGAACTATGTACCTTGTGTTTTGTATGATGAAATTAGACATGCGTTTCTACTGACCTGTAAAACCCAGGCCGTGGTGACGCTGCAGGAGTCTGTACTGATGCTAATGTAAATGTGTAATGACTGTAATATGCTCTCATTCTCTCCGTCCAACAGATGCTGAGCAAGTCTCAACTCAGGGATGCGTCTCAAAAAAAGACAGGACGTTTTAATCAGGCTCGTCCAAATTATTAAAGTGTCCCGATGCTGAGCGACAGGGGCGTTCCGCAGCGGCAGACAGCAGTGTTATTAAAACAAAACTATAATTAGTCCACAAAATGAGACATTAGATGGGGAATGGTCTTTTGATGTGGGCTTTTCTCTCCTTGCGGCTGTGAAGGGGTAATTGGAGGTAAATTGGAACGAACGATGATGAAGCGATGGCATTTACCAATGAACTGATACACATCCCATCATCCAGAACAGCTTTTCTGAACACAAACTTTGTTGTTTATTAGACCTGTGTATGGGGAGGAGTTTAGGGGAGAGTTTTAAGGCTTCTGCTCTTTGTAATTCCATCCATATCCATGTTTAAGAGGAATCAGATCGTCCCGTTTTTAATTACTTAAGATAGGATCGTCTTTTCTCATTAAAAAGTGTGGAGTCTGCTTAAAGGCTGTGTTAAAAGACCCTCCAGAGCTAAACCCTGCTCTTTTATCAGAAGCAGTCGAGCTTGTTGTCAGGGATTTTGTTTTTTATGCTAATGTTTTCTCCATAAAGCTCTTCCTCGTAAGTCATTAATTTGACGACTAGTAGTGTCTCGCCAGATCTGTCTCACCACGCTACGACAAGCTAAACGCCATCGGGGCTTTATTAGCCTCTGAGGATGTCTGGTGTGGGACGATCGATAGTTTTCGGATGGCGGTTTGTCAGATTGCCGAGATGAAGCTCGTCCCCAGGTCTACCTCACTCTGTGTGGTATTAATCGCTAAATGTGTTTATCTTCTTCTCTGGGTTTCTAATTAATTTCTCTGTTGACCGTAGTATCGCAGAAAGACAAGGCTTTATCTTATGACACAAAGAATATAGATGAGCTTGTTGGAGTTATTACACCCTTACCTTCTCTCTCTCTCTCTCTCTCTGTCCCTAAATCCCATCTCTAAAAATCTAAGCCAAAATAAAAAGGCTAATTACCAAGTGATAAATAAATACTTGTAGATTTTTGAAGTCACAAATTTGTAGCTAAAGTTAGTGTAACTCAAAAATGAACAATAAAGTATGCTGGCATCCATGCAATCCCCACGTGGCTCCTCATTTTGTCTTTGTGAGCTCTCCATGTGCCATTGGCAAGTTGAGGGGGTGGGACTTCTGGGAGCAGCCAATGATGCACAGCTCCACAGCTCCATAGTTCCATACACAAATTCTACGCACTTTACACTCATCTAGCCACGCTTGGCACCCAAAAAACATGGGCTCATGCAGAACTTCATTCTTGATGGGCGCCACCAGGTGGCCAATCACAGACCTGCAACACACACCAAAAACATCTGCCAGCTCAAATATTAAAACAACAGAGTTATTCAAACATCACGGAGAGATTCAGGCCCCAAAGAACTCTCAGCAAAATGAAAATCCCTGATTTTTATTCATGAAGGTCAAACGCAGATGAATAAATCCACATCCGACCGTTGCTGGTTCCCCTTCACTTCCACAAGAACTCGCTCAGGTCTCATTTCCATCAGAATGGCTCAAGGAAGAGAAGTTGGCAAGCCTTAACGGCTCCATGGAGCCAGCAATGCGATGAACAGGGTTCTGAAGTCAGCATTTTAACATGTGTACACCTGACCAGAAAAGAGAAAACAGGTCCAAATGTCCTGGATGTCCTGTATTTATAATGCTGTATAAATGTGTGTGCAATACAAGTTTTTACAGTTTGTAATTGGTTATAAGTACATGCAAAACACATTAATAGATCTGTGGATAAGAACATTGTGAAGATTGTAAGCCACTGTAACAAGGCTCCGGTCTACAATGTTCACATGAGCACATATTACATATCGTTCATTATGGAACCTGTGAAGATTTGACTGCATTAGGCCACACATAAATATAAGTGAGGTCAAATTTTAGTTATTGCTCCAGAGAATTTATTTCCCCTGTTCCACAGCCCTACACCAGCGTGCTCTGTACTGGCTGGACTCAGCAGTGGTGGTCTTAGTCTCAAGTGCAGCTGTTCCAAAATATACCTGATTTCATGTGTTTCTAAAGAGATTAAACACACTGTTTCAGTGAAGTGTGCGCCATAAAGTATCTGGACACTTGTCGAGGGAGTTGTGCAGAAACAAGCCGGCAGATCTTAACGTGACCCTTTCTCAGAGAAGCCATTTCAGGAGAGCTTCTCTTCTCTTTTATTTCCTCCTCTCTACACAGCACGCCATACCACACTTCAAACAGAATGATTTCAGCATTGGGCGGAAATCTGAGAACTCAACCTCGTCTCAAAACACTCTCTGAGACTTCCTCCTTCTCCAAGATTAAAGGAGCAGCAGCTTCTTCCTCTCCTCCACCTCGGGGAGGTCCTGGCACCACATCCAGACCTTTATGGAGCATCTGAGAGAGAGGCTGAGGCTCTGAGGTTTTCACTGCCATCCACAGAATTACAGATCTCATCACCTGCTGTAGGCAGAGATAAAACATCAAATTCAATTATAAAATGCTTTCAATTTGCAGAATGGAGTCTATGAAGGGGCCATTATCCAGGCACAGATTCACACTCATTTTAGAGCAATTGGAAATAAGTGTAGATTAAAAGGAATCTATTAGTTGGTGATTCGTAATGAACTAATAAAAGAAATCAGGTGATCAAAAGAACAATGGTCCTGTCTTCTGTAAATAATAAACATCTTAGGTCTCCCACTGACTTTCCGGATCATTCTTTAGATCTAACCAATAACAACCTATATGACTACAGTTAGAAGCCAGCATAGTATGCAGAAACAAACCGAATTTCAAAAATGAAACAGACTTCAACAAAAAGGAACTGACAGTCATCACTTTTTAAATGAACCAATCTACAACAAAATAAACCACAACAAATGAATAATAAAATCAATCAAACTTCAACAAAATTTAAGAAAAATGAAGAAGAGGCAGCTGTGCACTGAAGGATGGAGGTGTGAATGTGCTCTGAAGGTGAGTGCAGTGAGGTGAATACTGTTATAAAAACATATACACAATGCAGTTACACCTATGAGCCTTTGCCTTGTCCTAATTACCACCTCAATCTTCCTTATTAGGCAATTAACCAGTAATTATGCTTCGCTAGGCTTTCGTTAGCTCAGAGAGTGGAGTTTAAGTTGAGAACAGACAACACCAAAGCCACTCCCAGCTTCCAAATGCTGCCTCAAATTATTCTCCAAACCTGCAGCACTTGCTGTTGAGGGAGTAAACAAATGAAAGAGCTCTTCTCCATTCTTTGTTCCTGTTGTGCTTTTGTTCTAATGTTTCTTTTGTAAAGATCTCAGCAAATGGCTCTCCTGGTTTTCCATTAACCCGGCTCCTCGTGCACATGGTATTTTTTCATCTGCTGTGAAACATGATAGTAAACAAGTCCTAATGGGGACCCAGGATGCTGGGAGACAAGAAAAAAAAGAAGGAAAACATGGAAATTAGGTGGATTCCTGCTCTCCCTAACTCTGTTCCACAGTCTTATCAAAGAGAGAGAGAGGGAGACTGTACAGTGAACATACTTTGAAGATGAATAAAGCTCACTTTAAACTGGCATTTAAAAATCACACTGTTAATCCTTTCCTTTTTTTGAGTCAAGAGAAAGGAATGCACTGGAGGAAAGGAAGCAACTAAAGCGCCTAAGGTCACCACGCTCAATGCCAAGTGTAGGCCTGAGGGGTATAAACCCCCAGCTGTGTGCGTCTTCTGGAATGATCCATCCACAACCTGAAGTGGCGTTTATGATCCAGAACTTATCTTCCAGCACCAGCACCTGACCTCACTAACATTTTTGAGGCTGAATGCCAACGAATTCTCACATTAAACCATCCAGGATCGTCCAAGTGAAGTGCTGCCAGACCGAGGCGAACATGAGATAAACTCCCTGACTCAAACAAAAGAGAGGCTGGTTTTCACAGGCCTGTAACATGAGATCATTTGCATATGCATGTTATGCAAATGAAGCTCATAACTCAAAACCTGCGCCCGGAGCCTTGGCCTTTGGAACAGTTCAGTGATAAACAGCAATGCCTTTAATCTCACTTAAAGGTTAATGTTTTTAATTTGCAGAAAAGAAAGGAAGATCTTCGTGTTTAAAGAGCAGAGGAAAGCCGTGCTGAGAGGGAGGAGTGTATCTTCCTCTTTTCGTTCATGTGCCATGCTTTGGGGTTGGCTCATGGCGAGCTAAAGAGACTGTAATCATCAGCATTCAGAGAAACCCTCCAGGTTAAAAGTGATAAAAATAAATGACACATCCTCTAGAGAAAACACACTTCTGTACATTTTAATAGACTGCCACTGGTTCATAGAATGGGTGGTCGAGCAAATGAATAATAAAAAAATATCCTTCATAAACTGTCCAACAAATGCCTGTAGAGGAGGGGGCCACATGGTGATGCTGCAAGGAGTGTTGCTACCACATGGCTCTAAGAAATTGTCCACAGGTGAGTGTATGAATGACTGGGTGAGTGTGCTTCGCCCTGTCACCTCCCTCCCAGAATAGTGCATGTGTTCTGTTATGGACTGGATGGTGTCTCCTCCTCCAGCCAGAAGATACTCAACGGTGGTTAAGCGACTTCTTAATGTCCCAAAGAGTCTAAAGAGATTTGAATGTCTAGAAAAGTGCTGTAGAATAATGGGTCACATATTTTGATCTGAAAACATGTGAAAACATACAAAAAACACCTACAAATTTTTCAAACCTAACCTTGCTCAGTTATTGAACTCAATGTTCAAAATATTTCCAACAAAAATTCCCCATGCTTCAGTCTCAAAGTGCTGCAGAGGTTTCCTGATAAAATCATTAGGTTTTGCTTCTAGGAACGATTCCACCAGAATGTCTGAACTTGCTGAACTTGTGTTTCTCTGATCACGAGTTTTCGAATCGTGTGCTGCTCAAGGCCTTACAGCAAACTCTAACTTCACAAACTGTGAAGCAAACACATTTCTCCTTCTACAGCATATGGCTGCGGTTTTAAATGTGACTGAACTTCATCTGGGTTCAGCTCTGACTCCTGTCTGACAGTAATTGCTCTGCCATTTAGACTCGGTCAGAACTGTGATTAAGAGATGTGGATAAAATCCGAGGTTATTGAGACGTGTCCCTCTGGGTTTTTCTCCTCTTTCTCCCCATGCCTTACTCTCAGAGATCAGACTCCACACATCTCTGTGACGTCTGGACGAGTCTGAAGTTCACTTTCTCTCCTCCTTTTCCATCTCTTCCTTCTCCTTCCACAGGGTCAGAATAATGAAAGTGGGACGTTTAGAAGCAGAAGTAAATGTGATGTGATGTAAAGACGGAAGATGGACGGCGAGGTCTACAGCAGCTGAAAGAATGTCTCCGACAGCAGCGAGACATTCTGATTCATGTTTGTGTAGACTCTGACTCAGCTCTGACTCAGTGGTAGTGACTCAGGCTCCTCATAGCAACTCTACAACTGTTTAAAGAGCAAAGATTCAACTAATTCATAGAAATCGACCAGTTTTATTTGTTGGTGTCATTCTCAGAACACAGCATGGTTGTACTTCCTTAATGATGTTGAATCCTTTATATGTTTTGACTGCTACATAGGCCTGGACGATGTGGACAAAAATGTTATCACAATATATTTTTTGTTACTGATCATTATTGATAATTATCACAATTTAAAATGCTGGAATATTGTCACAACTTTAAAAGAAAATCCTTCTAAAACTTGTATATATGCAAATTACTCAAATTGGCCCAGGGTTGCTGAACTAACTCCAGCTTATTGCTGTGGTACCTGAATCATGTTTGTGATTTAACCCTTTGAGAACCCTTCAAACACTCAGGCAACATGAGGTCACTTCTCCTGTGAAGTTACACTTTTCAGAGATATGAGTTATTTGTCCAGCGGCAACGAACTCCAACGCTGGTAATGGAGACACCTCAATCTCACACACATAGTGGCATTTAGTCCAGGGAGGTTGCACTCGTTTTCGTCATGCTCTCCTCGTCAGAACACTGTGATGGCAGTTGTCAGAACTCTGCAGCAGCCGGGCACACTCTGCCCCTGTGGGTGAATTTTAAATTAACGGGAAACATCAGGAAACGTGCCAATGTGTCCCTGTTCGCCACACACCGCTCATTGAGGACGGCTGGACCAGTGGCGTCCAATGAATCCTGAGGTAGTAAATGACTCCTCAGAACATATATGAATCTTTACTGAATAAATGACTCATCAGAACACAAATGACTCCTAAATGACTCCTCCCACAGTTGGAGTATCAGATCTGGAGATATACCAGAGATGTCCTTTCAAACATGTAGCACTCCATGGGAGATTTTTTTGTTCTCACAACTGTACATTTTCAGTGTAATATAGGCATGGGTTTGTGCCTGTGCAGTGGGAGATACTGCGTGACATTTCCCTGTGATGTAGGTAACTGGCCGGACAAATTCCAAATAAAGTCCAGGACAAATGTTCCAGATGTTGGCGTTCACAAATACAAACCTCCAGAAACCAAACCTCCAGAAAGTGATGAAATATGGCACTGTTCTCTCTAGATGTTCCCCCAATGTCTACCATCAAAAGGACTGTGCCCAAGCACCCCAAGCTGAAACACTCCTCATAACTTCAGCCTGAATAGGAGGGCTGGTACTACATACACACAGTGACGTGCATGATACAGGTTGACGCTTTGACAATGTTTACATACATCAAACAGTTGTTTAAAAAAAATGATGGAAAAGTTTCTAAGATCAAAGCCTGTTTTAAAATTCAGATTCAGCTGTAGTCCACAGACAGTTTCCCTTCAGGACGAGTTCACATCAGAGATGCCACAATGCCACACTCGATTTACAAATTACACTTTACACTTTGTAAAAATCAGCAAAATCATCAGTCATTACAGCAGGGAGCCATCACAGCTCCAGGGTTCAGGGGATGTCTCTCTCTCAGGTCTCTGCCAGGCACTTTTCAGCCTGAGTTTAGATTACTGTCGGGCGATCTGGAGAAGACAGGAGATGCTTTAAGCTGCACCCACTGCTAACACAGTGTGCATAATTTGTATAAACATATAAAGCAGCTGCAAATGAGTCTGAGGTCACCATGGCCAATAACAAGCATGGGCTTCAGAACTGTGGAACTGTGCTAATCATTCCATATCAAAATATGGTTTACTAATCTATAGAGATTGAATGCTATGAAATCCTCACCACAATGTTCCAGTGACTAGTGTAAAGTCTTTCTGGAAGACTAAAGAGTGTTAACTCCTGATTAATGTCCTTCATTACAGAAGAAATCCTACACATGCCCATAATGTTTCAGACATCACCTTCGCCCACCTCCTCCCAGCTCCTTAAAAAACAACAAGCCAATCTTACGTGAAGTTTATAAACCAGAATGTGACTGTTTAAAACTCTCTGTGACATTTATTAAAGCTTCCTTTCCTTGAGTCTCAGCAAGAAACAGAGACGATAACCACATCGAGAGGAGAGACGTAACCAAGCCATGTGAGTCCACCATAACACACAGCAGCCGTGCTGTTCTATAATCTACAGTTGAGCTCGAGTGGTGCACACATCCCAGATCTACTCCAGCTCATCTGCCAGAAAGACTTTGTGTTTCCTAAAAAGGAAAGTTGTGTTATTCTTCTGATAAAATCAGAAAATTCATCACTTATATTATTCAATATCTGCATTTCATGGTGTAGTGGAGAACATGGATATTTTGTTTATTATTTACTTTTTTTATGTTGTTTTGTACTCTTTGTATTTCTATGTGTATTATTATTGTAAGCGTTTGGGTTTTTGAAAAGCACTATATACATTAAATGTATTATTATTATCATTATTATTATTATTATTTATGATCAACTTGAGTTTCCATAACAACAACATCTGTCAATTTTGAGCAATGCACATCCATCCATCCATCCATTATCCACCGCCTAGCCGGGTCCGGGTCGCGGGGGAAGCAGTCGGAGCAAAGAAACCCAGACCTCCCTCTCACCAGCCACCGACTCTAGCTCCTCCGGGGGTATACCGAGGCGTTCCCAGGCCAGTCGAGACATATAGTCTCTCCAGCGTGTTCTTGGTCTGCCCCGGGGCCTCCTCCCCGTTGGACATGCCTGGAACACCTCTCCAGGAAGGCGTCCAGGAGGCATCCGAACCAGATGCCCGAACCACCTCAGCTGGCTCCTCTCGACGTGGAGGAGCAGCGGCTCCACTCCGAGTCTCTCCCGGATGTCCGAGCTCCTAACCCTGTTTCTAAGGGAGAGTCCAGACATCCTGCGGAGAAAACTCATTTCAGCCGCTTGTACCCGCGATCTCATTCTTTCGGTCATTACCCAAAGCTCGTGACCATAGGTGAGGGTTGGGACGTAGATTGAACGGTAAATCAAGAGCTTTGCTTTTTTGCTCAGCTCTCTCTTCACCACAACGGACCAGTACAGAGCCCGCATTACTGCTGACGCTGCACCAATCCGCCTGTCAATCTCACGCTCCATCTTTCCCTCACTCGTGAACAAGACCCCGAGGTATTTAAACTCCTCCACTTGAGGCAGGATCTCACTTCCAACCTGGAGAGAGCACTCCACCCTTTTCCGGCTGAGTACCATGGACTTGGACTTGGAGGTGCTGATCCTCATCCCTACCGCTTCACACTCGGCTGCAAACTGGTCCAGCAAGAGCTGGAGGTCCCGGCTCGATGAAGTCAACAAGACCACATCATCTGCAAAAAGCAGACATGGAATCCTGAGACCACCAAACCGGACACCCTCCGCCACTTGGCTACGCCGAGAAATTCTGTCCATAAAAATTGTGAACAGAACCGGTGACAACGGGCAGCCCTGACGGAGTCCAACTCCGACTGGAAACCAGTCGGACTTACTGCCAGCCATACTAACCAGACTCCTGCTCTGTTTGTACAGGGACTGGATAGCTCATAACAAAGAGCCCAGTACCCCATACTCCCTGAGCACCCCCCACAGAATACCCCGAGGGACACGGTCGAATGCCTTCTCCAGATCCACAAAACACATGTAGACTGGTTGAGCAAACTCCCATGCACCCTCCAGGATCCTAGCGAGGGTAAAGAGCTGGTCCTGTGTTCCACGACCGGGGCGGAATCCGCATTGTTCCTCCTGGATCCGAGGTTCAACTATCAGTCGGACTCTCTTCTCCAGTACCCCCGCATAGACCTTACCGGGGAGGCTGAGGAGTGTGATCCCCCTATAGTTGGAACACACCCTCCGATCCCCTTTTTAAAATGGGGAACCACCACCCCAGTCTGCCAGTCCAGAGGCACTGCCCCCGATGTCCACGCGATGTTGCAAAGACGTGTCAACCAGGACAGCCCCACAACATCCAGAGCCTTGAGGAACCCGGGGTGAACCTCATCCACCCCCGGGGCCCTACCGCCAAGGAGTTTCCCTACCACCTTGGCCACTTCAGCCCCAGTGATGGACGAGCCCCCCCCGGGGTCCCCAAGCTCTGCTTCCTCTGCGGAAGACGTGCTGGTGGGATTGAGAAGATCCTCGATGTATTCCTTCCACCATCTGGTGACGTCCCCAGTCGAGGTCAACAGCTCCCCACCCCCACCATATACAGTGTTGGTGGAAAACTGCTTTCCCCTCCTGAGTCGCCTGACGGTTTTCCAGAAACTTCTCGGAGCCGAAAGTCGTTTTCCATGTTCTCACCGAGCTCCTCCCACACCCGAGTTTTTGCCTCAGCGACTGCCAGGGCCGCAAGCAGCTTGGCTCCTCGGTACCTGTCGGCTGCCTCCGGAGTCCCCTGAGCCAACCAGGCTCGATAGGACTCTTTCTTCAGCTTGACAGCCCCCCTCACCCGGGGTGTCCACCACCGAGTGCGGGGATTGCCACCCCGACAGGCACCGACAACCTTGCAGCCACAGCTCCGTTCAGCCGCCTCAACAATGGAGGTCGAATGCAGTCGAAGCTCTGCCGGATGTGGGAGTTGAAGATCTTTCTGACAGGTTCCTCTGCCAAACGTTCCCAGCAAACCCTCAGCACACGTTTGGGCCTGCCAGGTCTGTCTGGCATCCTCCCCCGCCATCTGATCCAACTCACCACAAGGTGGTGATCAGTTGACAGCTCAGCGCCTCTCTTCACCCGAGTGTCCAGAACATATGGCCGCAGATCAGATGATACGACTATAAAGTCGATCATCGAAATGCGGCCTAGGGTGTCCTGATGCCAGGTGTACTTGTGGACACCCTTATGTTCGAACATGGTGTTCGTAATGAACAAACTGTGACGAGCACAGAAATCCAATAACTGAACACCACTCGGGTTCAGATTAGCGGGGCCGTTCCTCCCAATCACGCCCCTCCAGGTCTCACTGTCATTACCCACGTGAGCTTTGAAGTCCCCCAGCAGAACAATGTAGTCCCCAGAATGAGTGTTCTCCAGCACTCCCTCTAGGGTCCCCAAGAAGGCATGGTACTCTGAACTGCTGTTTGGTGCATAAGCAGAAACAACAGTCAGAGCCCTTTCCCCAACCCGAAGGCGCAGGGAAATTACCCTCTCGTCCACTGGGGTAAACCCCAACGTACAGGCGCTAAGCCGGGGGGCTATGAGTAAGCCCACACCTGCCTTACGCCTCTCACCCTGGGCAACTCCAGAGTGAAAGAGCATTCAGCCCCTCTCAAGGAGATTGGTTCCAGAGCCTATACTGTGTGTCGAGGTGAGCCCAACTATATCTAGCCGGTACCTCTCAACCTCGCGCACCAGCTCAGGCTCTTTTCCCACCAGAGAGGTTACGTTCCATGTTCCAAAAGCCAGTTTCAGTAACCGAGGATCAGAACGCCAGAGCCCCCGACCCCGACCACCACCCGATCCACAATGCAGCAGACCTGGATTACTACCTCTCCCACAGGTGGTGGGCCCATGGGAGAGTGGACCCATGTATCTCCTTCGGGCTAAGCCCGGCCGGACCCCATAGGTGAAAATCCGGCCACCAGGCGCTCGCCAAGGAGCCCCTCCCCCAGGCCTGGCTCCAGGGTGAGGCCCTGGTAACCCTGCTCCGGGCAAGGGAGGCTGTGTCCGTGTTCTTGTCTTTTTCATCCGTGTCTTTATGGATCACTCATTGTCTGGCCCATCACCTAGGACCAATTTGCCTTGGGAGACCCTACCAGGGGCTATTGCCCCCGACAACATAGCTCCTAGGCTCACGCAGGCACGCAAACCCCTCCACCACGTTAAGGTGGGAGGAGGGGTTTTGTACTCTTTGTATTTCTATGTGTATTATTATTGTAAGCGTTTGGGTTTTTGAAAAGCACTATATACATTAAATGTATTATTTTTATCATTATTATTATTATTTATGATCAACTTGAGTTTCCATAACAACAACATCTGTCAATTTTGAGCAATGCACATGTCCAAATATTTGCAGACACCCCACAACGTGTCCCCAAATAAAGCATGAATCTAGACCCATATTTTTTATGATTTCAATAAAAAACCCTCACCAGGAAAATGAGAGACATAAAAATATATTTTAATTTCTCAGTATTTTTAAACATTTCTGTACATCAGCTGATAGTCAACAAATCAGCTTAGAAACTATTATATATTACTTTCCTTCATTCATTCATCCATTGTCTGTATGTACTTATACAGTTCAGGGTCGCCATGGGTCCGGAACCTACCTAGAATCACAGGAACATACCCTGAAGGGGGCGCCAGTCCTTCACAGGATGACACACACTCACACATTTACTCACACATATACTTATGGACACTCTTGAGTCGCCAATCCACCTACCAACACATGTTTTTTTTTTTTTTGGACCGTTGGAAGAAACTTGATATATATATATACACTTTTACATTTTTTATTTTTTATTTTTGAGGAAATAAATTCTATTGCTTAGATAAATAACTTTTTAAATGTCCTTTTCTCAGGCGTCTAAAACTTTTGCACAGCACTGTATATGTTAACAACCTCCTGAGCTGTGCATGAAGTGAAAATAAAGAAATAAAGAATTAAAGGCCGAGTGGTGTTTGGGGGATTGCTCTTTAAAAGCTAATCGCTGACATCCTGACAACTTGCATTTGGCCGAGACTTGGCAAAAATAAATGTCACTCAGTGGCTGTGAAATGTCAAGCGCTTTTGGCCTTGGATCGGAAAAATGCTTCTGTTTTTTTTTTTCCTCTACAGAACCATATATGCTCCTCTGTCTACAGATGGATGACCTATAGTTTAGTTTGTGTTAGTCTTCTGTCAACTGGACACAGGTCAACCCAATAGTTAACCCTTCACTGTGAACATCTTCTGTCATCTTTACTCCTCACACCGCATGGTCCCTGAGTGTCTGTCTAAACGTGGGTGGGTTTACTGTGTTCTCCAGCTCTACTGTTCACTGCTAAGAGACTTGGAAATTGTCCCAAATTTCTTACATGATATTATGTAAATCAAGTTTCATGGCAGACAAATACACAATCACAAATGTTATAGAATTCAGTGTTGCAAAGTAAGTGGGTGGGATCTAGTGAACTTTCCAAAAATCTTAGACTATCTGTATGTATATCATTTAATAAAATACATTTTCTTTTGGATTACATTCTTTTCAAGAGACTTTGCTCCCAGAAATCTGCAGCCAAGCCTCTGAAGTTTAATCTATAAAGTTGGTTGCACAATCCAAAAACCAACCTTTCGCAATAAGCATTGGTATATAGTTTAATGCTGCTATAAAAATAAAAAACGTATAGGTGGTGATCCTGTATTGACTAATCAGACTCGTTAGTTAATTACTGGCATTGGGAACCAGACACTGGCAAGAGTTAATGGTTCTCCTGGCTGCCTTAAAATGACCAACAACATTAAAAACTCCCAGAACTCTGGACACCAACATAAAAACAGAGTTGGGTAACACTTCCTATTCATTTTGTATTCATAAGGCTTTATAAATGCAAGCGTATGGCATTTATGACATACACCAATCAGCCATAACATTAAGATGATCCCTTGTTTCTACACTCGGGGTCCACAGACTTGTGCACTTTGTAGTCCATCTACTACGCTACACTAATGCCTAAGCTGTGGGGGTCTTGTGGGTGCCCTGACTGTTGGAGAAGTAAAAGGAGGCTAACAAATTATGCAGAGCAACAGATGGACTATATTCTGTAATTGTAGAACAACAAAGTGCTAACAGACAATAGACAAGTTTGAAAAAAAATTACCTAATAATAATTAGATATATAGTACTTTATACAACAAGTGTTTGTGACTATATTGTATCATTATGTGTTTATAAGAAAACTGTAAACAATAACGTTGTTATAGTGAGTTATAATGTTTACAAAGTTTTTTATGAACAGAAGTTATGTGTCATCATGATAGCATGTTATACACGCTCCTCATTTTAGTCTGTTTCTCTGTGGCCTGTACGGCTGATTTCATTTAAAGTCGGTTGTGTTTTTTCTGTTGTTAAAAAAAAAACAAAAACAAAACAAAACAAAAAAAAACCTGTTGTTTGTGGGAGCCATGTTTGTGCCGTGGGTTCAGTCATATTCTTATTTATTCTTTTTTCCCTCCACAGGTCAGTGAGTGAATAATGATTTCCTCAGGCAACACTGCTGCGATTATACAAAACAGACCAGAATAAAGGGAAGACGCAAAGCAGGAAGAATAATATAATAGCTCAGAAAATGGAGTGAAAACATATTCCAAGCGACCTGACTTTCTCCACGTTCTGCTCTTTGACTCTGCAGCTTTTCTGAATTAAAACATCGTCTTCATCACTCCTCAAGGGTGGGTTCTGTTAATGAACAGACATGTTTATTTTATTTGACCTGAATCCTACGCTCCTACACTGTCTTGCTGTTCAATTCTCTGAGAGAGAGCGGTGGAGGTATTAAGAGATATGAGGCTTATTATGCCTCAGGTTGGGAGTGTGGATCTGTTTTGTCTTTCAAACTGTTGTAAAATACTCCCTGATCTGATTTGTGAGTTCTGGAGTATATGTGCTCTATCCCTGCTGTACAAATGTACAACTCTTATCAGCATCCATCCTTTATGCCCAAAGGTTTGGCCTTATTATTGAACCACATGCATCACATATAGCCCTGTATTCTCCATAGGAAAAACACTAGCTTATAGCAAGCAGAGACATTTAGCAGGACTGTGCCCCTGTGCACAAAGCAAGAGTCTGAGGAGTTTGGTGTTGGAGGGACTCAAATGTCCTTCACAGAGTCTGGACAGCAGCCCAACTGAATACAACTGGGAGAATGAAGATTGATTCTGAGGCAGTACTTCCTGTTATTGTGGTTTAAACACTGTGTTAAACAGGCCGGGAATGTAATGCAGGATTAATCAGCTGTTTGTCGAACAGTTGACTGCTTTCATAGCCTCTCATCATGCAGCTTTTCTTTGCAGTTTGGATAACGCTGCTGGGCTTTAGACATCTCCTTAAGGAAACATGGCATTCACAGAAATTATTTATAGACAGAAAGGTCTGCTTTTTGTTGTTGTTTTTTTTCTTTCTGAGAAACATGCAGATGTGCAGTAAAGTCTCCAGCGAAGGTTATAAAGTGGAGAGTTAATTTATTCACTCCTTTCTCTTTTCTCCTTGTAGTTGTCTCTGAAGATGCCTCACATCTGTTTGTTTGCAAGAGCAGTGCTGATGAACTGTCTTTTGCTGCACAGTGAGTTTCCCTCGGATCAAACGATGAAGAATCCTTTCCTCTGTTGCTCGGGTTCCTGGGGCTCCTTAGGTCTGAAGGACGGCTCTGTCTGGGCTCCGGTAGCTCATTTGTTTTCTCCTCTCTTCTCCAAGTAGGACAGATAAAGCCTCTCTGTTTTCTGTGGCCTCTTTTTGTTTGTCTCTGTATTATTTCTGTATAAGGCTGAAGGGATAAACAGAGGGAAGTGTAGGTGTTTTGACTCTGTTACTGCAGGTACAGACAGATTAAATTATTCTGCCCTCAATGACATTTCTCAGTTGAACCTGGAAGTATACAATCCATGACGGTGCTCATTAAAACGAGAACATGAACACGGCACAAAGGTATTTACAGGCCTCGAGGCCTTTACACAGAGTGCATTTATTCAGATGATAATAAATTTTTTTCAGCATCTCATTTACATTTACGGCATCTGGAAGGTTCTTTTCCAAATGGAACGATATCATTTTTATTGATGTTACAGTTGTAGGCTAATGTTTGGAGTCTTGCTCAAGGACATTTCTATACTTTTACTATTTTATCGTAGTACACATATGTTCACATATGGTGAGTTTGTGATGCCCTGTGACGGACTGGTGCTCTACCCATGGTGTGTTCCTTGCATCCATTAATACTGGGTAGAGCCTTTGAGTATTTTCTAAGTGAGAAAATTAATCCAGCATCTTATTATTAATGCTAGAAGCTAAATAGCTGTTTAAACTGTGATCTATTTGCTCTCTTACTCTACAGCGAGGGAACATCCACAGGTCTGTACAAATTCAGTTTGGCATTTTCTACATTCCAGAATCCGCGTTGAGCTCGGGTTTACAAGAGAAGACACAAAACCAACAGCCTCACTCATCTGGTGCGGAGCAGCTGATTGTGTAGCTCTGCCATATGCTCTCATTCACTAACACTTCGGTACAGTGGCCCAGGGAGTCAAAACATAGGAGCATTTATGGAGGACACAAAATGTGAGAATACAACAACTTTCAGGTGAACACTGAGGAAAACACTGAGGAAAAAGGCTGTCATCTCCTCTCTGATTCTTCCTCACATTGTTATACTGATACCTAGTGGCTTCTATCAGATTAGTGATTAGTTGACCTCCTTGTTGGGGACCCACTCTATGGAGCATACTTAAGTACGTTCAGGGATATATATTCTTGTGAAAATCACAATAAGTTTGATGTGTCACATGACCATCTTGCCATTGAAAAAACAAAAGTTGGATCCAAATTGGCCGACTTCAAAATGGCCACCATGGTCACCACCCATCTTGAAAAGTCCCCCACCCATATACTAATGTGCCACAAACAGGAAGTTAATATCACCAAACATTTCCATTTTATTAAGGTGTATCCATATAAATGGCCCACCCTGTAATTTGCTTTTTGTTATGGTAAATATAGGTGATGGCTCCTTTAATTGAAACACAAAGCATTGGGACCTTCTGTGCTCTCTGTTCTTGTCTGTTGTGTTTTGACTCTCTGGGGCCACCACACTTGAGTGTTTATTATACTGTGAGGTGGACAGGACCACAGGGTATAATGCTGCAGCCTCTCCCTCTGGATCTGGATCTGTTCGTTAGTGTTGAGACACTGTCTGAATACTTATAGCATGGCCTCCCTTATTTATTTGAAACTCTGGGAAAAGTTTACGTTTTCTGCTCATTAATCAGAAGCAGCTGAGGTCCAGAGGTCTGGGAATCAGTGCTGTGGCACCTAATTAAACGTAGAACTCAGGAACTCTGTCCTCACCTCCTCAGAACCAGCCCCACATCTCTGTTTGACCCTCTCTCACCACGTCTTTATCTGGCCCCCTCTGGCCCAGAATCCTCAGGTTTTTACTCGCTGTATAATGCAGATGACTGCGGTTAAATAAATAATGATGAGCATGTGCTGTGTGTTACGTAAGAAAGGCTGTTCCACCAATGGTAATGTTATTTGAAGAGAGTAGGGACCACTTTGCCACAGGGCAGGTATTCCTCGTTTTCTCATTTTACAGGAGAGAGAGAGAGAGAGAGAGAGAGAGGTTGAGAGAATGTATAAAAATACAGTGATAGATGGGGAGAAAGGGAGAGAGAGAGAGAGACAGAGACAGAGAGAGAGAGAGAGAGAGAGAGAGAGAGAGAGAGAGAGAGAGAGAGAGAGAGATAGGTGATGTATTTATAACTAGGTTAAATAGGTGTGTTGGGGTACATCAGGTGACAGAGTTAAAAGTATTTGTGGGGTCAAAACCTTGTGTCTCCAAAAATGATACTTTTAAACGGGTAAAGGGAAACAAATAATATTCTAAACTTTGAAAGCGCATTAATGTCCAGTTTTATTTCCAAGTGATTTTGCAAAATTTCTCTGGGTTAATTCAAAATGAAATGTTTGCTTTTTATGAACTGCTATATTTCCAGATTTGCACACACACATACACATTTTAAGAGCACACACATTTTTGTGCAGAAGTCAGAGAACACTCTTTGTTTATTTAATTTCTAGTCATCCTTTGGAATGTGTTTAAAGCTATAATCAGCCTCAGCAATTTACTGATTTTCCAAATGCTTTCTACCTGTTGTGCAACATTTCCAGACATAATTACTGTCTTATAAATAAACACATCACAGTCAAATGTGTTCACACTAATACACTTGGTTAATAATCCATTTACAGATGAAGTACAATTTGCAGAACCTAATCATATTTACTCACAAATATAGAAGCCTTGTCATCATCTGCTGTGTTCATTAAAATACTGTAAATGAGTAAACAGACAAAATAGTCAGAGGGAACGTAAACAGAGAAGGCGGAGCATGTCTGTTTTTCAGGAATTTTTTTTGACTTTGTAAGAACTACAGCTCAGAATGTGTCAGAGTGAGGAGAGTAAAAAAACCCTGAAAAATTCTAGGCAATTCAGAAAAAAATAATAATAAAAAAAAATCTGACAGCAATGCTTCCAGACATTATTGGAGTTTTGATTCTCTCCCTCCCCATCTCTCTCCAAGTGGTGATAAGTGCAGGATAAATCTCTCTTTAACCAACAGGCCATTCCTGGCCCCACTGGCACCGTTAATGCACACTCAGTTCCAACGAATGATGGAGTTAGGGCGGCATGGTGGCTTAGTGGTTAGCACATTTGCCTCCCAGCGCTGGGATCTTGGGTTCAAGTCCCGTCTGCGTGGAGTTTCCATGTGGGTTTCCTCTGGGGTCTCCGGTTTCCCACAGTCCAAAAACATGGAGGGTAGGTGATTTGGCTTCTGTCTAATAAGTGTCCTGCTGTGTGAATGAAAGAGTGTGTATGTGAATGAAAGTCTGTATGTGTGAAGGAATGTGTGTGTGTGCCCAAATATGGATTGGCAGTCTGTCCTGGGTGAAATCCTAGTGCCCGATGCAGTCCTTCAGGTGGAGGGTCGTTCCTGGTTGAGAGTACGCTGTGCGCGTTTGGCTGCAGCTTCTCGCCAGTGTGTGTGGATTGAGTGTTCTGAGCGTTCTGAGCAGTGTGGATTGTAAAGCGTCCTTGGGTATCTAGAAAGCAGTTATATAAGTGTAACGAAGAAGAAGAAGTTACCATGAGTGCACAGTGGTCTATAATGTCATGAATGTGTTAAGAGCATATGTTAAAAAAATACAGAATGAGGCGATGGACAACAAGCTCCTGTTCCCCTTAGAGTAAAATATAGGCTCATCGTTTTCATTCAGTCAGTGGCTGTGAAGGCAGATAGCACAGTGGTGGAAAGACAGGACCCCAAATATTGAGACTTGGAGTGTGTAATGGTCAAAACAGGGACTCCACAATCTGGAAAATTATTAAGCATACATTAAACTTTATAACACATGAGTAGAGCTTCTATAAATATGTACAGGGTGGGCCATTTATATGGATACACCTTAATAAAATGGGAATGTTTGCTGATATTAACTTCCTGTTTGTGGCACATTAGTATATGGGAGGGAGAAACTTTTCAAGATGGGTGGTGTCCATGGTGGCCATTTTTAAGTCAGCCATTTTGGATCCAACTTTTGTTTTTTCAATGGGAAGAGGGTCATGTGACACATCAAACCTATTGGGAATTTCACAAGAAAAACACTGGTGTGATTGGTTTTAATTTTATTCTTATTATATAGTTTGACTTTAGTGTCCATTAATTACATTGAAACAAGAACATATGAATAATTTTAATGCATGATAGAACCTGACTTTGCAAAGTCATATGTTGTTTTATATACTTTATAATATAAATAACCAGTAGATGTGTGATACAAAATGCAATTATACATAAGTAATCCTTGAAATAACTGCTCCCTCTCTGATTTATGGAAGACTTAAAAGAAATTATGCCAGTTATTACAAAGTATTATGCATGGCATATAATGCATTATAATGCTTTATGAATACAGGATCCATAGGAAGTGAGGTACAGAATGTACTTCATTACTGAAGCTTTACAGATTGGACTTGTGATGTATATATTGTTGTAATTTATGCCTGACCTTGTCAGACTCAGAGAGCAGTGAATGCAAAGCTGGCGTTCCGCTCAATGCCAACGAGACTCTGGAGCCATGAGCCGGATCAATAGAAGTCAATTTGATAAAATACAGTGGGCAGCTCTTAGGACAGGATCAGATCCAGGGAATTCATCTCAGAAGAGACACACTCTCACACTCAGAGCACTACACCAGATTAGCTGGGACTGACTCAGTGGGTGGTCTGTTCACAGATATTTCACAAAGGGTCTTAAATCTTTGCAAGATATTATGGTAAATCAATTCGGTAAATCCTGTATACATGAAACATAAAGGCATTTTTAGAGTCTTATAATATTTGGCATATGTTTGAATAATTGTTTTTAGTCACTTATGTTATTGTAGGTGTCCTCCCATGGCTTACCAAATAGGTAGAGGATATATGTGAATAATATTCATATTAATTAATATTTAATATACATTACCAATATGGAGTATGGAGTATGCCCTGCACCCACTGCAACCTTGAACTGGACAAGGGCTGCACCCACTGCAACCTTGAACTGGACAAGGGTTACAGACAATGAATGAATAAATGAATAATTCTAGCACCCTACAATGTACTGGTGCCAGTCTGGTCCTGCATTGCTGTGGCCAACAAAAAAAAGTGGAGGTTGATGTTTTCACGATTGTTAAATCAGTAAAACAACAAAAACGTACAGTCAAGGTTTGGTTCTAATAGCAGTTCACACACTCTCCGGTCTCTCTTTCACCCCCACTCCCTCTCACCGCCCCCGCCCTTCTCGCTCTCTGTCTCTCTCACCCTGTCACTGTCACTGTCGAGAAACCTCGAGAGTTCAGACTGAAGGTTTCAAACAGGGCACTAAACTTTCCATTCTTTGTTCTGTTCTGGTTTTAATTAAAACTTGATCAAAATGCCAAACCAAATGCCAAGAGGCTGCCGAACACTGTGCTGCTGATCTATAAAATAAAATAGAAAAAACTGCTCTTTAGTGCAGAATAAAACAGACAAAAAAGTCACTGATATTGTGCGTCACTTCTTTCTAAAAATGTGTCCCAATACCTTTCCTCAGTTAAATATCATCCCATGGTTACATAACTCAATTCATAATGTTTGACCACATGTAAAATAATTGTAACTCCCCCTCTCAGTATTGGATAAATAAAACCAGGGTGGATATGATTAGATTTGTCACACTTAAATTCAGTAAAAATGGTCCAGTTTTAATTAACCACATTGATCACACACATAAGTGGATGAATTTAATTAATTAAAAATGTAAATATAAATATTGGCCACTCCCCTAAGGCTTGTTTATTCAATTTGGCAAAATTTGCTCAAAATACTTCAGACATTAAACTATAAGAAACATTATATTGCCAGTGTCTAAACACAAACACACACACACACACACACACACACACACACACACACACACCATTACCTCAAGATTAGGATGTTTACTTTATAAACCACACTAGTAACAGAGTGGGGAAAGGCATCACTGCTAATGATGGAGTGATTAGTCCGCTGTTGAAGTGCTTCACTTCAGGTTTAATGAAGACATCTCTCATTCTCCGGTCTGTTCCTTATCCATTTCCTCCTCTCTTTGTGATGTGACTCTTCCTGGCTTTAAGAGCACACTGCTGGACTTTAAGCAGAGTGTTGGAGATAAGAGTAATGGGTATGGGGTTAATCTTCTGTCAGGAGAAGAGTCTGAGCCTATGAGCACTTGCTGAAACGTTAAAAAAGATCCAGTTCAATGTTGTCATTGAAAAAATATTTAGAAATGTGTCTCTGAGAAACGTTACCTTCAAGAAAACTGTTTTCTCAAAATCTGAACCAATGAAGTGAGAGCTGTACACTGACCCCAAGGCATTTTATTCCATATGGATATGTACCAGATGTAGACAACTGGCCTTAGCTCAAACCTCTAAATAACCAGAGCATCTTTAGTGCCCCTTAGATCCCTTTGATCCCTCACTCCTGGGCCAACAGAGACATAGAAGAAACCATTTCATAAAGCAGGGGGACCATAAAAGGACAAAATAACTCAAGAGAAATGCAAAGAAAAAATGAAACTATTAATTTCTGCATAAACCATAGATATAAATATTCTGGCATCTTTATTACAATCGATGTGAATGGAATAAAACAAATGAAATAATAAAATAAACTAAATTAATTACAGATATTCAGCTACAAATACCCTTTGTGAATTTACAGTTCCCCCTCCCTCTCTCTCTTTCTCTCTCTCTCATTCTCTTTTGCAAGAGTTTCATAGCCCCAGCATCCCCAACATCATTAATTATTTACCCCCAATTTATTCCTTTCCCCAGTCTAGTTAGTATTAAGTAATTCTTCTCCAGCTGTCCCTTTACTTACACACAAAACATGTTATGACAATTAGGTCATAGATCTCTCCGCTTATTAAATATATATTTCTTACGGATAATTAAGTCATTATCTGGCGCCCCCATCTCCCTGAACAGAATCGTTATTGACCCTCATTTACGTCTGAGAAGAGGGTAGACTTTCAGAAGTAATGCTCCTTCTCTCACTGCAGAAATCATCTCTTATTCATCACCTTAAATCTCGTACAGTTTCTCATTCTGAGGTCGCTGTCACAATGTTAGGATCATTCACCTAGTTCTAGATTTTTTTATTTTGATTTCTAGATTTAAGTGTTTTTGTCTTGAGAAAGTCTGGAAGATTTAACTTTTAGAAATAATGCAGATCCTTTTGCTTTTGATTAAAAAAAAACAAACAAAAACAGTCACCTAATGATAATTGTAAGATGGTTTGATTGGATGTCGGATGTTTTGTCTCAGATGCAGTTTTTTTCCAGTGTGGAGAGGGGAGCGTTATCCTGAGCTCTGTTCCCGATGGAGTGGAGTGTTTTTGTTCGACTGAAACAAGAGGAATTCCCAAATACCTGCCACATTTTCTTCAGCTCTTTCTTTCTTCTGCCTTCAAAGGAACTTCATACCATCCTTTTGTTTGCTGATATCTCCAAACAAACGTGACAAAGGTTCTTCGCGAACAAAAGGCGTCTCCTCTTACCGACACGGGGCTGAATTTGTTTAATGACAACTGCGATCGGAGAAGAGTCACGGTGCTGAGTTCAGAAATCCTCTACGCTCTGATCTCATTATGGACGAACCTTTGGGACGTATCTACGCTGAACTCTCTGTGATTAACTCATTTAAAGACAAGACTAAGACAAATCTCAGCATGAAATCTAGCACTTAAGTATGAACTGACATGTTTTGACTGTTCCTGTGAACCAGGGGGAACCCTCAGGGCCTAAAGGTATGTGTTGAATAAAAATAAATACATGTGTGTGGTTTTCAGTTTTTTTTTCTCCTTTCTTATTCCTTTGGTAAGCTTTAGTTGGAAATAAATGTGTGTTAAATGCACAGGAAGAACTGTCCAATCAGGATTATGTTTATTTTATTTAATTATTTTGTATCAGGACTTCAGGAGCTGGACTGAAGGCTTTAAACATTATATTTAAATGATTACAATTTCTCTAGAGACTGAATGGTCAGAAACTCAGCCTTCATTGGTCAGGAGCTCAGCTCTGGTTAGTCAGGCGCTCAATTTGTGATTTGTCAGATGCTGGTCCCTGATTGGTTAGAAAAACTGTCCTGTCCTGATAAGTCAGAATCTCAGCCCTGATTGATCAGAAGCTCAGACTCCTATAAACTTAGCAAGTTCTGTCCTCTGATTAGTCATTTTTCAGAAACACTACTTATGATTCAAAGTCCCTGACCTGCCCGGCTCTGGAGTACCACAGGTGTCAAACATGAGCTACAATGGTGACGCGTCCTGGCGAATGGTGAGACAGACAATCCAGGGTTAGACTGAACTCAGCCTCTTTGAGAAAACAAACACTCTCCAGTCACCTCTGTGACTCCATCACAATGAAAAGCAAGCAGACTTTAAAATCGATCTGCACCAAACTCTCAGAGATCTTCATTCAAGGCTGAGATCTGGCCATAAGCAGATGATCCTGAGTCTGAGGCGACATGTTTTTCAATGTTCCTGCGAAGCTGAAAACCTGTTTCCTTTCTGTTTGAGTGGGCAGCTGATTACAAAAGATGCTTCCTAGCAACGCTCCGGCTCCAGTTCTCCGCTTAAATATCGTTATATGGAGCGAGTGGAGAGCAGAGAAATTGCTTTCTCCATCTGTGATCGTGTCGAGGGAATTCTGAGAATAACACACTCCTCTTTGTGGAAGTGTGTCCCATAAAGGAGTGTGTTTCATAAAGGAGTGTGTTCCCTAATCTCATCGGTTATCTATCATCGCTGATGTTTTCCCTGGTGGCCTTGAGTGCTACAGAATCCCAAAGACTCTGACTCTCCAACATCTGCAATTCCCTTTAGGATCAATACAGGGTTTCCTTTCTTTTAGTCCATCCATCCATCTGATATGGATTGTTAGTTACATTTATTCAAAGATGGATTTTCACTACCCTGAGTAGTTTTTAATTGCAACACTTTCAATTCTACTGAAGTATATTAATCAGTCATTACTCTAATTACACTTTCCTGTTACAGCTTTTCATATTTAGCTCCTAATTGTTTTTTATTTTTACAGTTGATAGGACCACAGAACTGATTTTGGAGCTTTATTATTAAATTTAAGACAAGAGTACAGCCATACAAACATCAGCAGAACATCAGACCTCTGACATAAAAGATCCACTTGTAGCATGTTAAAGATCCTCCCAGTGGCACGATTGAAATCTTTCAACTAGGAGATTCTGTGAGGAACCAAACGTCCTTCAGTGGACCAAGAATCACCAAGAATCTTTTCAGCTCATTTATTATTTAGCATATATATATATATATATATATATATATATATATATATATATATATATATATATATATATATGTACATTTTTTACAGCTTTTTTCTTGTCTTTTTTTCTTATTTAACCTTGTCACTTTTGTGTAATTCCTGGAAAACTGATAAATCAAGCTGTAAAATTATAAAGAAAACTCAATTTAAACTGAAAATGAATGAGAGGCCTATGAACAATGTGGTTCCCAAAGCACACACATACATGCACTGTGTAACATTCTCCTGAGGCCTGTGTTTATTTCCAAATTAGTCACTAAACAGCTCCATATAAATTTACACACAGACCTTCATATGGTCCATAAAAACGTTCGGAGGATTTAAAGGGCTCATGAGTGCTCTGAGAGAGAAGACGAGAGACATTACAGCCCTTCAGAGAGAGAGAGAGAGAGAGAGAGAGAGAGAGAGAGAGAGAGAGAGAGAGAGAGAGAGAGAGAGACAGAAGTGCAGGGGGTGTTTTTATTTTATTACACAAAAGGGGGCAGTATTTTAAGTCACACAGAAAACACTTTCTGCAGCGAAACAATACGCAATGGAAAGTGAAGGATGGAAGCAGACAGGAGGCTTTGTGTGGGACCAGAGCTTCAATAATTCATTCTCCATTTTTTATTTGAGATGAATATTAATCCAGTGAAATCAGGCTCAGTGTGTGTGAGAGACATTTAACATACTGTATATCAACCATCAAACATCATGTTCTGTTTTCTCTGCGCGTCATAATGCACTTAAAATTTAAAACAAGTATCTGCTCATGTCCAAATGTTCACAGAAACCTTTTATAATTAAAGGCTTTAAGCTGCATCCTTTGTGAACAAGGTGTGTGCAATGTCTATAGAAAAGTGCTGACCAATAGAACTGGGCATGTGGAGAATTAGGACCCCAGGCACAGTGTTAACTATGGGCTAGAGCTGTGAAATGCCCCTAGCATTGTGTTGTGAAGCAGTGGAACTGTGTTCTCTGGGGTGAAAGAGCTCTGAGAAGAATTGTAATGGTGGTAATGATCCACACCTAAACCTCCAACCTCACTACCTTTCTTCACTTTTATTTATGTGATGACATGAAATGTGCAATTATTCATTCATTCATTATCTGTATCCGCTTATCCAATTCAGGGTCGCGGTGGGTCCAGAGCCTACCTGGAATCATTGGGGGCAAGGCAGGAATACACCCTGGAGGGGGCGCCAGTCCTTCACAGGGCAACACAGACACACACACACACACACTCACACCTACGGACACTTTTGAGTCGCCAATCCACCTACCAACGTGTGTTTTTGGACTGTGGGAGGAAACCGGAGCCCCCGGAGGAAACCCACGCAGACACAGGGAGAACACACCAACTCCTGACAGACAGTCACCCGGAGCAGGAATCAAACCCACAACCTCCAGGTCCCTGGAGCTGTGTGACTGCAACACTACCTGCTGCACCACATGTGCAATTATTTTTCATTGTACAACGTACAACAAAATGTGTCTTCCGCATTTAACCCGTCTGTGGCAGTGAACACACACACGCACTAGTGCATTACGGGCTGTGAATACACACCCAGAGTGGCAGCCACCCATCCTTGATGCCCGTGGAGCAGTTATGGCTTCAGTTCCTTGCTCAAGGTCCCCTCAGCCGTGGACTGAAGAAGGAGGACAATCATGTTCCATTACTCGAATCGGACCAATGACCTTTCCGTCCTAATCCCTCTTCTTGAAACATTAGGACACTTCTACCCACATCCTCACAGCAATGTTTCAACACCTGGTGTAGAGCCTTCTCAGAAATAGGGAGATTCTCACTGCATTTCAGAACACCTGTACGGAACATTGCAGCCTGTGGAAAGTTGTCAAGGTTTTGCTCGGCATGAAACAACATTGTAAATCGAGAGAGAGAGAGAGAGAGAGAGAGAGAGAGAGAGAGAGAGAGAGAGAGAGAGAGAGAGAGAGAGAGAGAGAGAGAGAGAGTAGGAGGAGGTGGGCTATATTTCAGTCGCTGTGTGAGGATATATTTCATTCGTCATTATTAATAATGTTATTATCCTTTATTGTAACATTTAAAGTTATAATGTTTTGTCTTAATGCTCTGTAGGTCATGTCCACTGCTGAAAACCACACAGAGGAAAAAATCCTACAGATAGAGAACCATTTATTTATTGTATGTTTATTCTTAAACAAACAAACAAACAAACAAACAAACAAACAAACATAGTGTATATCCACTCTACTGAAGCACTTCCATTATTAGCCCTGTTCAGATGTGTCTCCAGAGATGTGTAGTAACTCAGTGTTTACAAACTACATTTCAGTAAGTAATTGTTTATAATAAACATTATATTTGAATAGAATTTTTATTGTCATTTTGCAGGAGCACACTAACTAATAATACTTTTAAATCAGCTCAACACACTCGGAGGGAACACAAACTGTTAGTTCTGTTAATTGAGTTCAACACTAACTATGCTACATCACCACTGCACTTTGAGTGAGTGACAACTATTCCAGGGTTTTCACCTGACAGGACAAAGGGGTTACAGAAGATGAATGAATTAATGAATTAATGAACAAATGAATGACAAAGAAGTTGCCTTTTCAGTGTAAATTACTTTATTCTTCCTTGAGTGTCTGCAGTATTTATTGAACTAGTTGTAATGAACATTTTAAATAAACACTAGTAGTTTTTCTTTTAGCAAATCTACTCACATCTGTTGTCTGCCAAGTCATCCTCATTCAACCACAGAGAGTATAAATGTGGAATAAAGGCAACCTTCTCTGGAATGCCATCGTTGTCAAAGCGGTGTGGTGTCATTTATTTAATTCTTGGCTAATTTTACAACAAACAAACCATTTCAGGCGTCAATAAGCAGCATGAGCGGAATTATATTTCCAAAAGCACCGACAGATACATTCATTAATTGAATAATCCAATCAATTGCTATGGCACCCGGAAAAGGAGGGCAAGCGAGAAGCAGAGAGAGAGAGAGAGAGAGAGAGAGAGAGAGAGAGAGAGAGAGAGAGAGAGAGAGAGAGAGAGAGAGAGAAGTGAATGCAATTATCTTGATGTTCTGCCAAACAGGATTTAAGGCATGGGAACACAGATAAAGCATTGATTTTTTCCCTCCATTTTTGCTCATCCCTTGTTTCTGTTCTCTTTCCCTGTGCACTCTCAGGATCCCTTGCTCTGTGCTTTTTTTAAATTGTGCATTCTCTGCATTGTGTTTGGGATTGAGGGATAAAGGGACTCTATAGGGAGCGAGTGACATGTCTGTGGATGGATGGAAGTCACTCATCTGTAAACACACACCTGTTCTCCTCATCTGTTTTTTTCCCTTTCTTTTCCCATTCCTCTGTTTATCGTATTTTTTCCAGGGCGAGGAGTTTGGAGAAATCCTCTCTGCCTTTGACGCTGTCTTTGTCCCGTTTTCGTGGGTGAAATGAGCAGCGGGAGATTACAGTTTTCTCTGACAGCAGCTCAGTCCACTCACTTCTGCACTGTATTCAGAGGAGACAGGAAACTATTACCCGGTCGGCCGTGTTTTGGCCTTTATATAGTCTGCACCACAGAGTGCGACAGATTCTGGGACTGAGAACTGAACTTAGACTTGATCAGAATTTGATGTAAAATAATTTTCCACAGGAGAAGCAGCAGCAGCAGATACAGTTACAGATTTACACACACTTCATTGGCACCGAGGATGTGTTTTTATACATTGTTATGTTCTCATAGTCATCATTTGTAAGTCTGGTTCCAGTTTTTAGAAACACAAACGCCAAAATTGGTTAAAGTCTGGTCCTCCTCTCAATCTCTAAGAGGATCCTGGACTTTTGTTTACACAAGCTTCACTGGGTTTTTCAAATATTGTTCTGCTTCTTATCACACACTCCTTTATGGTTTGTGGACATTTCCTCCATCTCTGTCTCTAGCTACACTTTAAACCTCTATTATAATAAATCCAGCTTAGACCTGAAAGTCCTCACATGTCTGTAATTATGACCTGGCCATTGTGCACTGTTTCGGATTTTATGCTAAATATAAAATAAACGGTTGGCCTGCTATATTCCATTGACTCTAATTAGATTCAGTGAGTGAAAAAGTGAAAGATAATACAGATTTTATCTTCTACCCAACGATACAGGAATGTTACAACTTTTCCGAAGCTGGTCTCAGTTTCCACTCACAATAACAGTTCTATTTCTCTTTTACTGAATTAAGCTCCATTAACCTTTCAGTTCTATTCCTCCTGGTTTTAGTCTAGACCGGCGGTGAAGCCGAGAACCTTGAAACCTTGTTAGTATGGAGTGTGTGTGTTGGTTCATCTTTCTGCAGAATCCAATGAGAATGCATCACCAGAGTGTGATGTTGCTCAGAAATCATTGGATCTCCATCCAAACCAGCAGAAACAGAGTGTGGAGTAAATATGTAGGCTTTTCTCCAGAGCTCTACTCTTACCTTCAGAGGCCAGCAGCCTGAGGCGATTTCTGTTGAAAGCTGCATTTGCAGTGGCCTCAAGGTGCTTGGAGGAGAACACAAGTCATTCAGCTTTACCACATAACACAATAAAATATACGCTGTATACCTTAAAATGCATGCAACGTTCCCCACACATACCCCTGCTCTATGCCCCCCAGGCTAGACTTGTTTGAGCTGCAAGAACACTCACTGGAATTTGATTCTAATGGAATGTAGAACTGATCATTTCAGAGAGAACTTTACCTAGAACCTAGTACTCAAGAACTCTTATAGAATTTATAAGCTTGTCGTCTTGAGAACACTTTCTTTTACAATCTCTTACTTTTCTAGATCCGTGTTTTATAATCTGTTCTTATTGTTGTCCCATGGGGGTGGGGTGGCAAACGTGCAGTGACTGTGTTGTGCTGGTATGAGAGGATCAGACACAGCAGTGCTGCTGGAGTTCATTTAGGGACTTCACAGCAATTTGATTCTGCAACTCAGGTGAAATTCACTGCTTAAAAATGCAAAAAATAATAAACCGTCTATTTCATAATTATGGTTTGTTGGTGAAAATTAAAGATTGCTCCTTTAACACAGCTTTATTCCAAAGAAATACACATAGTCCTGGTATTAAAGGGAGTGTGGGTCTTAAAAAAACTCAATGTTGCTTTCTTTTTTTTGATGAAAATGACAGAATTGTCAAATTTGATGACAAGATCAGTATTTGAGAGACGGAGCTAAATCCTCTTATCTCCTGTGACTCTGGAGAACAGAGATGTTTTTCTCTGATATACTGAGTCGCCGTTTGTGATGGAAAAGAGGGAGGAAGCCCAGAGGAGTGGAAGTGTGGGATTTGGTGGAGTTTTTGACTTTCCGCAGAGCGCCCACCCCCGGAAGAAGGCTCATTTCTTTCTTGACAGATTTTTTTTTTTGAAGAAACCACATCCGCCCCGGCACAGCACAGAAGAAAAAAATATTATATATAACTAAAAAAGACGCTGTCTTATTCCTGCCCAGCACAATACATCCCTACTTCCACTATCCACATGTATATTTAAAGAGTTGAAGAGAGATTCTTACAGAAATTCTGATGACACTTCACAAACCAACTTATATGAACATGAATTATGCTTTAATATTATTATTTTTTTGCACTTCACAAAGTTCTAGATATTAATCAAGTTTGAGGAACAAAAAGCAAAGTTCTTGTGTTGTTCTTCTACTGAAAAAGTGTGCTTTCATTTACGACACCGTCTCACAGATAACCTCATCTTTAACACACTGTGGCTAATCTCCTTCCTGATGTACAGAGGAAGGCTGTTTTTTCAGTGGGAAAATGCAGACTTTGCAGTAAGGAAATACATTCAAACTCAACACCTGTTCATAGAATCCTGATAAACATTATCATCATAAGTCAGAGAAGAAGAGATAACCCTTAAAACAAGGGGGTCTTGAATATAGTCATGTGTTGAGAAATCCTAGTGTAAGCTCCAGCGGCTCATGCATATTCATCAGTCTGACCTCTATTAGTCATTAGTATTATTTCCAGTCTGTGCACCATATGTTTTTGGAGCAGATAAGTCATGCGTAAAGAAAGTCAGCTGTGTATTTTTAGCTGTTGGTACATTGTTGTAACAGTAACAGTCAGAAGTTGTGATCACTGTTTTATTGGTAAATTAAGTGTGAATTAAAGGTACAGATCAATATGATCAGATAGTGTGGTGCGATGTGACAGTGTGTTGTTGTTGTGCTACTTTGTGATCAGGTCACACCTCTGACTCTGGAGCTTTGGCTTTTACCTCAAAGCAGAATGATCCAGAGAGAGAAGAACAGAGTGGTCCACACTGCAGCTCCCGTTGGCGAGAGATGCTGCATGTTCTGAGCAGTCGGGTCTCAATGTGAATTCGTACATATTCTACTAAAAGATCACTGGTTCTGAGAAGACCCTCTGACCATGTCACACTCCCTCTGGATTTCAGGAAATTATCCATGTTAGTAACAAAGTCCATTTCTTCTAATGGAGTAGAGATTGTGCCTTTCTAAACCAGAAAAAGAAACTGAAGGAATAAAATGGTTTAAATGCTGTTACTGAGATTTTAAAAGCATTAGCAAATGGACTGTCCGACCCTCCCACCACATGGTTTTCATTTATAGGAATACTCAAGACGTCCGGTAATTTCACTAACATTAAAGCTCTCACATGAACAAATTTGTGATAATGGTGTTCTGTCTCTGAACGGAGGGAAACAGAGCTAAATTCAAACATCTTGGCTATTCAGAGAAAACCCAATCACAGGTTGCTGTTCCCCATGAACTGGGAAACCAAGTTAAAATGAAAATTAAATATGTACGACACCTGGATCAGTGAGAGAGAAAACAGATGCTGCACAATTTTTAACAATTTATTACATTATTCCTTAATCACTTCCATGGAGGAGAAACGGTAGCGTGTATTAGAAAGTATGTGAAAGGTGCTCTCCCTCTCTCTCTCTCTCTCTCTCTCTCTCTCTCTCTCACACACACACACACACACACACACACTCCCTGAGGAAGTCAGAGCTGAAAGCTGATGTAAAACTGCTTTGTTGAAACACACTTCTGCAGCGTCTCACTTTGTGTTTACAGCTCCCCCCTGCAGTGTGTTGATTAGTGATCAAATTGAAAAG
Organism: Hoplias malabaricus; assembly: GCF_029633855.1. NCBI lineage: Eukaryota > Metazoa > Chordata > Actinopteri > Characiformes > Erythrinidae > Hoplias > Hoplias malabaricus. The sequence goes on along the minus strand of NC_089816.1, from coordinate 21,386,958 downwards.
TGGAACATCTACAACTGTCCTTTAAAGAGCCTGGGGCCTTTGCAGATGGAAGGAGAGATGGATGCATGTTCACTCTTCTTTCCCTGAGTCTGATTATGGCAATTCATATCATCTTTAATTTATCAAACTACCAACTATCATTTTTCAAATTGACTCTTCCTATGAATCCTGTGTTCAATATTATTTATGAATACATGACTAAATACATGTGTAAGGTGTCCTATGGCATACATATTACATTAAGCCTGGCATGAGCCTTTATAGCTATAGCTCTAATTTATTCTTAAACACAGTGAAACAAGACAAGTGTAACATTTTAATGTCAGGCTCCATAACACACAAGATCTGGAAATGTTATAAATGTTTAAAAGTTCACGCCTATAACAACCTTTTGAACACATACAATCATGAGTTTGATGTTAAACTTACATTGTTATATGTTTTCATTTAACTATAACCACTAATATACATTAGTTATAATAAAGCAGACTTTTGTCAGCCATGATAAATTATTATTTATGTAATTTTCATTCATATATTCATTCCTTCTGCAATCACTTCATCATGTTCCAGGCTGTAGTGGATGCAGAGCCCCTCCACAGTCACACCATGGACAGGGCTATATACCATGTGACATTTTAAAAATGTATTATCTTACAAAATTGTGAGAACATAATTCATAGTATTGCCTGTAATGTGAATGGGCTCTTGTTGGCCACAGAGTCTTCTTGCTTTTGTTGTTATTTTCACTTGAGTAAAGTTTACATCAAGTGAAATCTTTAAATCTTCATTAACTTTATTCTCAGTTAAACTCCAGAGTGAGAACAGAAGAGTGGCAGATTTGTTTGTCAGGGCAATAGCTGTCTGTCTGCCTGCCCCTGAGAAAATGGAGATGGTTAAACACTGCATTGGATTTAGAGGAGATAGAACTCTTCTTCTGAGTGATGGAGAAGAGAGTGGACACATTATTTCGTCTCTTAAAGAGTTTCATTAGAAAAAAAAAAAACTGGCACTAAGCATCTCACTTCTATCTTGTTTCTAACGTTCTCTAAATGTTCCACTATTAATGTTCTCCTGAAGCAGAACTTCCACTTTAATTGATTTCCAACTGAGGAGACTGTAGTCTCAGCAACAGTAAGGCTTCTATCTTCAGAACTATCCTCAAGAACTATTTTGAAAAGATGATGAGGAAAGTTGTTTCTGTCTGACTCTGTTCTTTTGGGAAGAGAGACTAGAAATCGCAGCTGTGTGATCATTTCCAGAAAATGGAGGAAAAGAAATGAGCCAAAATTACTTGGAAAATAACTTTAATTCATTTCCCTGTAAAGTTACAGTTTTGGAGATATGAGGTTTTAATTCTACACATTTTTTGCTCACATCAGCCAAATTTTCTTTGATGTCATGCCAAAAAAGAAAGGCGTGTGATGTCTTCTCTCAGTTTCTGTGTGGGTTTTCTCCAGGTGTTCGGTTTCCTCCCACAGTCCACACACATGTTGGTAGGTGGAGTGGCTGTGTGACATTGTGTGACATATGGTGTGAGTGTGTAAAATTGTCCACAGGTGTGAATGTGTACCTGCGGCTTAGGACCCACAAAGATGAAGTGGTTTAAGAAAATGAACAAATGAATAAAATTATGTTTAACATTGTTTTATGTTGTTGAAATTCTATTAATGCTATGGTAAAATGTTTTGTAAAAATAAACATGTGCAGACATTAAACAACAACAACAACTACAACAACGACAACAATCCCAAAGTTCTCATGAGGTGTTTCTACTAAAACTCAAACTTCACAAGTTTTCTTTGCTGTGGGCTCATGGCACTTTTCAATTTGATTTTGTCTGAAACCCCACAAAAAGGTCATTAGAAAGTTGCAATACATTTCTAATTGCTCATTTGCATACTGTCACCGTTAGGGGTGCGTGTGCTTTGTTTGCTCTCACGCACAAATAAAGGAAAAAAAAGAGAAAGAAATCCCTAATTAATTACAAAAGCCTCAGAAACAGTGAGAGAGTTAGTCCTCGCTCCAGACTGATACAAAAGAAGTAAGACATCTGAACCTTAAGGAGCGCGGGATGCAAAAATAATGTGTTTATTGTTGTGGATTCCCCAAACCTCAGGCCTCATTTGAAAAGTAATTCAAATCAACAGATTTTAGAGCCTCAATCCTGTCTCCGAGAACAAAGCCCTCGCAAAGTCAACAATAAGCCGCTGCAGATTATTATTTCACGTCTCGCTGCTTGGGCCTGAGACAGGCCTCTGCTGAAATGAGACGTAATGCCTCTGAATAGGGGACGAGAAAACACTAAAATCATTTTTCAGTTTGAACCACACGGCTTTATCAAAAGAGTCTAATGGCATTATTAGCACCAAGCACAGGTTCTAATATGGTTTTATTTCCCTCTGATGGATCCAGTGGGAAAACCAGGCCGGGGTTTATGAAGCGTTTAAGGAATTATTCAGAACTCTGCGAATGGGGAGTGATGCACGAGATTAAAACTGAAGGAGGTCCAGTGCTTTTTAAACTGGATGATGATTTGTTTGACTCTGTTTTTCTTCTCCTTATGCCGTTAACTATATATCTGTAAAATAGTACTGCCAATATCTGGCATATTATGCAGCTTATGACTAGAACAATATTCTCCCATTAGTGGTGATAACTACTGCCAAACTGACCACAGCAGGTTCTCACAAACTGTGCTTACACTGTTTGCCACAGCAGACACATCTCCTTTTTGGGCAAGACTTTTTATTTTATATTATTTTTTATTTTTTGGGAAGAATGGGTGTGTGGGTTTAATATCGCAGCTCCTACAGACAGTACAGTTGTTTGAATGACACTCCGGAGGTTTGCATTATGTGGGTGCCTGCACTGCCTCTCACTTTCCCGCAAGAAGCCAATGAGGAAGCGACAACATTGACCACACAGTGGGATCACTGGGTCCAGTTTATATTTACTGTCAGTGAGACAGGCATGTAGGAAACAAACACAAAGCATGTGGTGAACCAAAACAAAGAGAACACAAAAAGCAACATGACATAACGACCAGAAGGGCTAGGAGTGGAAATCTGACACTGGGTGTGATGCCCTGTAATGGATTGGACCCATGTCTGGTGTGAGTTCCTTCCTTGTACCCCGTGATTCTGGGTAGACTCCAGACCCTCCATGACTCTCATCAGGATTAAGGACTTGGATGTGGCAGTGGAAGACACAGCAAGATGGCCTTCAAGGTTAGTTGCAATTTCTTTATGTTTAACTATAAATTACTTCCATAAACAGACAAAAAAAAAGCAACACAGGAGGTTTAATAAGTTGAGTACACAGTATTTATACATCACCTTAAGTTCTCTGAGAGGATCAGATGTCATCAGAAATGAGGAGACCACCAGCCATCAGGAAAACTTGTATAAGGTCTGTCTTATTTGTATTTCAGATTCATATAGAAATCATTCTGCGTTTGAAATCTGTTTTCTTTGCTATCTGAACATCTACTACAGCTGGAATAAGGCACAGGAGGGAGCAGGGTCCTGACGCTTGCAGCTTCTGATTGTTCCTCCCACACCACTCTTTACTTTGATGGATTTTTTTGAACAGGCAACACATGGTTACCTATCAAAGCTGTATAAATTTGCAACTGAATTAGCCAGACAGGCCCTAGCTACATTCATGAGTTATTCCATCAGCTCCACCTGTGATGAATAGAGGAATAAAGCTACAAACTGGCCTTGAATCAAACACTCTTTCACTCCTGAAAATGAGAAGCCCACGTTATTTGCAGTTGTGAAGCGCCGTCTCCGGGAGATAATGCACTGAAGTAGGGATGCTTTACGCTGATGCTTTTTTGCGTGTTAAAGATTTCACTCTTTGAATCCCAAGCTTCGAGCTGGTGGGACTTGAAGCATGAATTCCAGGAAAGAGGAAAGAGAACTTCAATAGAACCCTCAACCCTCACATTCGATCGTGTTTGATACGGAATACACTGGGAGAAATCCCATTACAGGAACTGACAAAATTGGTTGCGGGGGCGGAAGAAAAGGAAACATCAATGAGGCCGTATCACGTATCTCCACACATCAGCAAAGTGCACCTCTTCTGAGGCTCTGGGTTTTATCGTGGCGGCCACATTTGTTAAATAATTAAGATATGGTGGAGTTAAAGTTTTTCTTCTGCTTTGTGAATGAACTCTGAGTAACATTAGTGTCATTGAATTAAAACACATGCACTTTACTTGTTTCCACAATCTTTTGGTTTAGTACAGTTTTTAGAGCTCCTTCACTTCAACAATGCTTTTCAACTGGAGTTAAAGGTGCACTGCAACATTGGGTAGTGCTCCTACCAACACGTGCACTGTTAAACGAGACCACCCAGTCGTATTTAATATGCATATATGGCATTAAATGAGATGTTCTGATTTGGTTCGGCACACTGTGTAGATAGCAGGCACTTCAGAGTTGTCCTGCCTCCTCATTTGAGTCTCTCCAATCGCATCACTGGGCCTGTGTTTATATGAGATGCAAAGACGAGGGTAAATGGAGAAAAATAAATGCGATGAGCCTGGACAGTTGGAGAAAACAAGAACAGAGGTGTAAGAAACGCCAGTGTTTCTGCTCTTTGCGCCTCCTGATGTCTCACACTTGAAAGTTAACAGTGGCTGAATCTGAACAGGGCGCTTTAGACAGGGTAAGAAAAGTGCTGTTTTGTTTGATCCATGTGGTATACTGACTAAATCATTTAAACAATTTTTTAATTACACCCCAGAGAACTGTGTTAACATGTGAAGGCCCAAATGCTGCCTTAATATTTGTCTAGATTAAAGTATCTCAGTAGGCAGTATTTTAATGTATCTAAGAATTGGGACAGCCTACACATCAGGAGTGCACACTATGACGTAAAATGCTCTCTATGTCGACAGCTCACTAGGTTTTGGGACAGACCATATGTTTTCCATGCTTCACTCTTTTGCTGTATCGACGTAGAAAGGACACTCTTCTATAGCCAAACTTTATTAAACAAGGCTTTATAACCTTCCAGCGTTTGTGAATCCACTGCATCAGACAAAAAGCCTCGCGTGATTTGAGGCTCAGGACAGCAGTGCTCTTTAGCTGACGAATGCCAACCAAGACCTGGCGCCCCCGCAGCTGCTTTGGATGCCGTCCATCATGCCAGCTTCTCGTAAAGTCCAGGACAATAGGCTTAAGCATCCAAATAAATCAAACACATTTTCTCACAGGGGACCTCGTTTTCACCGCTCCATCTCCACCACAAACATGTGTCCCATTGTTCTGAGCCACAGATCTGCACCGATACAGTACAGGCCACCGAGCACGTTTTCAAGAACCAAAAATCCAAGTTTTCAGAAGCAAACCAAAGAAAAAGGAGTCGAGTGTCATGTGGCTGTCATCTAAGGACATTAATTAAAAAAGATCCCGTCCAGGCCTCTGTCACCAGCTAGTACCACCTTGCTGTGGAAATCATTAAGCGATGTTTACATCCACCCCCTCTCCGCAGCTGCCGCTGCCTGGGGATGATTCATGTGTGTATTAATGTGTGTATTAGCGAATAAATGAGCCGTCTTGTTAAAGAAGTTGTGTCCAGGGCACCATTGATTAGAGAGAAAGCAAATGGAGTCTTTGCTGCTTGTGCCAATATTACAACAGTGATGAGACATAGTGTCCCGTTTCACCTTCTTGCCTCAGTCTCATGTTTATTGCATGTTTCTGCAGCTGCATGTGATTTGTTATACTGTGCAATAGCTGTAGTTCATTATTGACAAAAAATAGTACCAAGCATGAAGCTGCTCTCAGACAGAATACGTAACACTTTCCTCATTTTGTTGAAACACTTACATTATTTTAAGCTGATGTGTGACACAGTTGCCGATTTCTGCTTTTCTGAAAGCAGAGTTCATCACGATACAGGGGCAGCATCCTTAATTTGTGCACCATGTTGCAGACAAAGCTACGTAAAGCCAACAAGGGGGAGCAGTAGGTGTCTGTTTTGCAGTTTCTTCCAGCATGGACAAAGGTTAGCTTCAACTGTTTCTGAACCCTCCCTCATGCTGTGTGTAGGCCTGCTGTAAGAAGGACGCCTAGGTGAAGCAAGAGGAGAGCAGGCATCACCTGCTCTAAGAACTCCATTTCCCAAATTCCTCAACACTAATTAGTGCAGTTAGGGCTGATTGAAACTTGTATATAAGACCATCCACAAAAGAGGCTCAGTGTCACACTTTTTGTTTATGAAACAAAAAGAAGCAAAAGAGAAAAAAAAAATTGAAATAAGACACGAACTAAAGAGGAAAGTTAATTAAAGAGAAGACTTAAGAGGGTTAAGTCCCTTTCCAAACTGGAGCTGATTTATATTTGTTTTGAGAAGAGTTGTCCTTTGTTTGAGAACACAATTTTAGCTTCTCTTTTGTTTGAGTGTTTCCACTTTTCCTTGATTTACAAAAGATGTAATTCCAGCTTTCACCAGCACCAGTGGGTGGTGCAGCGGTAAGGCACCTGTCTACTACAAAAGCACAACAAATTTTGTTATATTCCATATTGTGTCCACTTTTATAAATCATTAAAACATGTTTATATATATATATATATATATATATATATATATATATATATATATATATATATATATATATATATATATATATATATATATATATATATATATATATATATATATATATATGTATATATATTTATGGGTACTTCAGCTCTTTTAGAAAGCTGTTTTTCATGGGTCCACTCAGCACTTGCTTTAGCATGGCCCAAGCAAATGGGTGAAGCCATAACTGAGCCGTACGTTCCAAAGACGGCATCTGTTGTCTGAGTTGATACAGCTTTAAATAAAGAGTCTTTCATCACAGGAGACCCTTCAATCTGAAAGACGAAAGATGAAGTGCTACATGCAGTAAAAGCAACATATAAAGGAACGAGAAAAAATATTCTACCTGCTCCGGTCAGTTTATAGCTGGTCTATTTTGTTTTTAGAGAGAGGCACTATCACCTTGTGGAGGCCAGCAAACTATTCTCAGAGAGTAAACTTTTAACCCAAAGTAGCAGACAGCCAGTGCAAACCCATCCAAATTCCCCTGGCAACCCCCTCTCCTCATCCTATATCTCCAGTTGAAATTCACAACATATTTACAGCTTTGTTTAGAGGTGCCCTCTGAGACATCCTTAAACACTTTTGTTCTGGCGAGAGATGAGGAGACGGAGAGGGAAGGGAACCCTTTTATTCTCCCATTACTATGGAAATGAATGGCTGAGCTTCCACTGAACTCTCCTTATAGCTTTGAGAGCTTGGGGTGGGGGTGTGGTGGTGGAGGGGGGGAAGCAGAAAAAAACTGTTTGTCCGCTGCTTTATCCCTTTATTGCTCAGACTCAGCCTGTCAATCTCCTCACAGCCTTCTGACTCCCACTGCTTGACTGGCGCTTACCGTGCCATCCCCCACGCTTTTGCATTTTCCTCAGGACTTTGGCCGTTTGATTTTAAAACTTTGCCATTAGCAAAGTTATCAGAGGATAGACACAAAGCTCTTCCGAGTGGAAGCCCACACACAGCTCGGTTTGAGGGGAAAAGGGTCGGAGCACCATGTGGAAATCTCGCCTCCTCCTTCTTGATTCAGGAGATGGCATCGTTTCTTCTTCATAACCAGGTTCCCATCGTTTGTTTTCTGGCTGTGCGGCCAGTGTTGTGAAAGGTCTGGGCAGGTTAATATGATACAGCAGTGACCTCGTTTAACCTTTCTGCAGGGCATGTCACAGAGCTGCCTTTTCTCATTGTGTGCTGGCCGGCAGGCTGCTCACTTTTCCAAGTTCACATCACAGGTCATTGATTCCACATGGGTTCAGTATATAGACACTGTATAAATATCTAGTCTGTGTTGTTTTAACAATATTTTATTTAACGTTTAACTTTTGCCATTAAAACATCAGATCTATCATTTAAAATTCAAGGTAATACTTGCATTGATTTCAAAGTTTTGGACAGTTTTCATTGTATTAGTTGGTCATTTATATGTAAATATAACTGCTATACATACACTTATTATATTTCCTCTTTTGTATTATGCACAACCAACTGCTGTAATTAATCAGTGATCTGCTGAAATCCCCTAGAAAGTTTTACAGGACTTTCATTTGGTGAATGAAAATAAAAATACAATAAAGTTTGATCCCCGAAGTTGTTGTTGTCTGCGATAACCCCAGCCCATAATACCGCAAGACTTCCATGTGAACTTTGCAAAGACAATGCAATCTACAATCAGCGTTCTCTTATTTAGAATTAGCCTGTGCCGTGATAAAGCCTCCCCAGCGTTTTCTGCAAACAAAGGTCATGTTTTATTGTATTTTACAGCGTGTGTTTTCTGCAGCGGTCCACGCCACTGCATTAATCAAAGCTTGTAGAGGTCTTAAAGCCTCGGCTGCCGCACAATGCAATGATGACTGATTTACTCACTGAAGCAAAAGCTGAGGATGGGTGCCAGCATGGGCCACGGTCCTTATTCTCACTGAGCCCACTGAGGCTTTTTATTAGTTTATTAAATGCGGCTTTGAGTGGCATGTAAATGTAACTGGTCCTCCGATGAGGCTGCCCTCTATTTCCACTTCTGTTTGAAAGCATGGTCTGTGATTGATCGTGCAAGCTTTTTCTTTTTAATTTGCTCCATGTACCTGGGGCCTGCATGTTGTTCTATGGATTTTCCCTATTTCTCTCGTGTGTGACACAGCTCTTCCCAGAGCCTTCCTCCGATGTTATCTGGAGTTAGCAAATCAAAGTTATTTTGACACGCCGTTCTGTCAGCGCGCTCGTAAACCACTTTCCCTGTGCCATGGCCTCTTTTCTGCTTTCAAGCACTTCACCTCCAACGTTTAAGGACTCCTGATGTGCAATTTGTACTTCTCAGGACATTGCCAGCTTCCCTTGTCTCTCACTGCGACACCTTCTGACAAAAGTCAGGGGCAATAGGAGAGTCAAACCCTTGCAAAGAAATATTTGAGAGGTTTTGTGGAGCCTTTAAATATTTAAAGCACACCCCCACATCCCTTTAAAAGGGCAACAAACACATTGTGTAGCATTTAACAAAAAGCACCGGAAAACATGAAGAATAAATGCACTTTGACCATGCTCCCCTGTTTTCACACTCATCAATTTAGCTTCCCAGCAGAAGCCTTGCTTTCTTGTGGCAAAGAATGGTTATTAAAACCATGCCTGCAGTGAGGGGCCTGGGAGGCAGCTGTAAAAGAACCACACTCTGGGACACTTCCATCAACCTCTCTCTCTCTCTCTCTCTCTACTCCCCCTCTTAGCCTATCACCGCCCCCCTCCCCCTCCACCTCATTTGTATTTTGCTGCCAATGGCCCAGCTCTCGTGTCTAATTCACCAGAAATGTTCCGACTGCACCATCCATCACGCTTTGACAGATTTTATAAACATTTTCTGAAAGGTCTATGACAGGCTCCCAAGCAGGGCCATTATCTTCTAATTCACCTTAAATGGAGTGGGCTTTTATTGTGAAGAGCGAGAGATATGGGTGCTCGTGTGCTGTCCCAGGTTTTGGAAATTCCGTATTCACCCCAGCAGGGCAGATACTACAGCAGTGGATGGCACGAGGAATAAAAAATGGAATGTGCATATTTATTTTTACACCATCATTCAGAAATGTAACCCTTATGTGGTGTCAAATATTTACTCAAATATTGAATAACTGAATATTCATTCACAAAAAGTACATTTCTTCATTAAGCTGCATGTAATGCTGCTAATTTAAAGGTCGAAATTAGCTATATACCCTGGCTTTATTGTTTGAAACAGAGATAAAGACTATTTTTACATGAATTATCACGGTGGTATTGTTTATAAAAACCCAACAATGTTATGAATCCATCAGTAACAAGACACAAACGCAGTACAAGTTTCACAAAGTCTGTTGGTATCATTTATAGCTGCTACTCATGCTCCTGCATGCTCTCAGAAGGGAGGAAGGTTTTTTAGTTTTGCATCACTTCACTTTTTCTTTTAACTGGACCAGCTCATCAAGCCCTCCACTAGCTGCAATTTTTCAAAGAGGTTGAAATCTAGACTGTCACTAGGTACCACAGATCAGAGTGTAGAAGTGCTCTTTAATTATCATCAGATTTAAAACTGAATTATTTTCCCTTTAAAATTGGAAATTTAACAAGGAAATCTTTTCATGTAAATTTTCGGTTTACATGAAAAATGCATACTAATATGTGCTTGTTTTATGTCCATTCAGTGTTTGCCCTCTGGGTCCCTTTCCCACATCAGTGATTGAATTTAACTATGGTCAGAACCTGAGGGGAAAATGTTCCATACTATGTAGCTGTGTCCTTGTTTTAAAGTGTCAGCACTCAATCTCAGTGTGTGATTCAATGTGCAACACGGTCACTTCTGTTGGTCCAGTATCATTTTATGCCACATTACTCTCATGGCTCTCCAGTCTGGACGGACCCATCATTGCTTTTGGACTGTGTAGAGGGCATCTGTGTTCTGGAAATAACAAGAAAGGGCAGAAAATATGTCATACATTTCTAAATATATTTTCACAATTTTAATACAGGGGTGTGGTGTGTTCTCCCTGTGTCTGCGTCGGTTTCCTCCGGGTGACTGTCTGTGAGGAGTGTGGTGTGTTCTCCCCGTGTCTGCGTGGGTTTCCTCCGGGTGACTGTCTGTGAGGAGTGTGGTGTGTTCTCCCCGTGTCTGTGTGGGTTTCCTCCGGGTGACTGTCTGTGAGGAGTGTGGTGTGTTCTCCCCGTGTCTGTGTGGGTTTCCTCCGGGTGACTGTCTGTGAGGAGTGTGGTGTGTTCTCCCCTTGTCTGCGTGGGTTTCCTCCGGGTGACTGTCTGTGAGGAGTGTGGTGTGCTCTCCCTTTGTCTGCGTTGGTTTCCTCCGGGTGACTGTCTGTGAGGAGTGTGGTGTGTTCTCCCCGTGTCTGTGTGGGTTTCCTCCGGGTGACTGTCTGTGAGGAGTGTGGTGTGTTCTCCCCTTGTCTGCGTGGGTTTCCTCCGGGTGACTGTCTGTGAGGAGTGTGGTGTGCTCTCCCTTTGTCTGCGTTGGTTTCCTCTGGGTGACTGTCTGTGAGAAGTGTGGTGTGTTCTCCCTGTGTCTGCATTGGTTTCCTCCGGGTGCTCCGGTTTCCTCCCACGGTCCAAAAACACACGTTGGTAGATGGATTGGCGACTCAAAAGTGTCCATATATATGAGTGTGTGAGTGCGTGTGTGTTGCCCTGTGAAGGACTGGTGCCCCCTCCAGGGTGTATTCATGCCTTGCACTCAATAATTCCAGGTAGGCTCTGGACCCACCGCCACCCTGAACTGGAAAAGCAGTTACAGATAATAAATGAATGAATGAATGAATTAATTCTTAATGCATGTTTTTTTAATATAAGCTGAAAAAAGAATCAAGTTCTCCTGTGATTTTTCTGTGTTTTATGAAACACCTCTGATACTGTCACCTGGTGACAAAGATGTATAAGGGTTTCTGAACTTACTGTGTGTTTTAAATAGGGCTGCACCCAATGTGCAGGACTCATTTTCTGGAGCTAACTTGGTTCATACAGGGACAAAACAGCAGCGTGATTCTTCATCTCAGGTGAGTTACACTTCAGGTGAAACTAATAAATAATCATGTCCATAAATAATGGTGCCCTGTGAAGGACTGGCGTCCCCTCCAGGGTGTATTCCCGCCTTGCGCCCAATGATTCCAGGTAGGCTCTGGACCCCCCGCGACCCTAAATTGGATAAGCGGTTACAGATAATGGATGGATGGATGGATAAATAATGGTTGGTATTTTGTGGGGATAAAATTGAAAGCTACTTTAAGTAGAATAGCGCAATTATGATTGACGCAGACAGAAAGTGGCCTTGTTGGCTTTGCTCTTGCAGAACGTTCATTTCATGGCTCACTCACTACATTATGTCAAGTAACGTTTTTTTTTTTTTTTTTTTTTTTTTGACCGGCAGCAATTTTCAATCCTGGACACATAAATACAGATTAAATGTACTCTGTTAGGTTTGATGGGGATATTATTAAGAGCTAGACTGCTTGGTCAGCTATTAATCCAAATCAATGAGGAGGAAAACTTGGACACCGTCTTGTTTAGTGTCCAATTCTGGCCTCAGTTAAAATCATTCTCAAAGCCGGTGTCCTCCACAGATTAGAGCGCTGAAAGCACAGACCTGGGAGTGGACTTTGAGTGCCAGTATGGCTCACGTCCAAATGCAAACGGAGGCTTTTCCAGGGAGGATCTGCCTGGTGGAGACTCAGTGGTCTAGACATTAGCAGCTGCACAGCTTTTGTCTGATTCTAGCCCCAGGCTTTTCACTCTCTGGCTGCAACAGGTCTAATTTACCCGTGGATTCATGCATTATTACTTTTTGAAACCGGTCCAGGCATCTCCCAGTGGAATAAGACAAAGTTCACCAGACAAAATGACCTAAAACAACCAAAACATTAATAGAAACTGGTGAATATTTATATAAAAATCTCAATGAGAAAGATTAGACAAGGTATTGCACTGAGTAGATGTGCATTTTTCAAAGATATTAAGATATTATTTTTAGATTACAGTTATTTGTAGTTTCTTTAACTCCTTTCTCAAAAAGTACAAACATCCACACGTACAAATACAAACAGGGTTTTTCTTCCAGCATGGATCTGGCTGGTGGAAAATCAGTGTTCTAGACATTAACAGCTGCACAGCTTTTGTCGGTGTCTAGCCTCAGGCTCTCATTCATATGACAGGTCTAATTTACTTATCAGTAAAAACAGACACACACACACACACACACACACACACACACAAAGGTAAAACCTATGAGCTGAATTCCACTGGAATATGAACACAACTATTGTCAGAAGATGCTGGGAAGCTGACAGCATCAGGAATGGTCATGTGACTTCCTTCAGAATCCCATAGTTTTATTCTTTGGGAATTGTACATGTATATTTTTAATAAAGAGTGTGTTCTACACCTCTTTACTACACCAACATTCTCAGCTGGGAAGGCTTGGGTGTAGGAACATTCCTGTTACTCTAGTCACATAAACATCAGTGAGGTCAGGTACTGGTGTAAAATGACTAAACACAACTCATCCCAATGCTATTAGATAGAGCTCCTCCACTTCAATGTCCAAACAACTCATTCATGACTCATTCAGCTGCACAAGAATGGTTCTCCACTGAAACACTGAGAATGTTTCTGAGAATTTTCAGGACCTGGATGCTGTGGTGAATTCATGGGTCATGGGTCACCATCCTTGTTTAAAAAACCAAAAACACACTTGTGAAAGCCATTGTTTAAAATATTTATATTTAATTACATTTTATTGAAACCAAGTTTCTGAAGCCCACCCATGGAATGTAGCCCAAGACTCCACAACAATGTGTATTTGTAAAGCAACAGAGGACTGAGAGCAGGTTTATTCTGACCCTTCCTTTTTCTGTACAGCTCTGGAATCCCACTGCTGCTAAATTTAGTCAGAGTTGTTTATCATTTATCTCTATATCTTTAATCTGCTGTACCTCACTCTCCACTGGAGCCTTATCTCACAGAGCCTATACCTCTATGGCCTGTCACTGGCCTTTAGCATTACCTTTCCCTCACAGAGATCCTAATCTAACGGTGGAGGCTCATTTCTATTTATAACTGATTTACAGTCATTGGTGCAGCTGTACTGTAGGGCACTGAGAGGCAGGATGCTCCACTGCAGGATAGTGTCCTTGTTTAATGTTTATGATGTCTACATGAGCATTTATAAAGGCTTAGTCCAGTCCGAAACATCTGTCAAAAACAGAACATATACCACATCAAGTCTGACACTCACTGCTGTAGTTTTCACTGTTTTACAAACAGCCGTGTGGCAAATGGTCAAATTTTTCAACTTTTTTCTGAAAAGAGTTTACAATAGATTTCAAAACATTGCAGTGAGAGTTTGATGATTTTCATCCCCATAAACATTATTGAGGTGAAAAATTGATGCTGGATTATTTGTTCTGGATCACTAACACCATTCAAACTATCATAAGAGTCTTAGAGATCCATCTCCCCACAGAACCTCACTTTCTCTAAATAATAAATGATTATTTAATATAAAGTGGTTTACTGTTGTGGACAACGGGTAGTGTCACAGTCACACAGCTCCAGGGTCCTGGGATTGTGGGTTCGAGTCCCGCTCCAGGTGACTGCATGAGTTTACTCTGGGTGCTCCGGTTTCCTCCCACAGTGCAAAAACTCACATTGGCGACTCAAAAGTGTTCGTAGGTGTGAGTGTGTGAGTGAATGTGTGAGTGTGTGTTGCCCTGCAAGGGACTGGTGCTGCCTCCAGTGTCTGGCCTTGCACCCAGTGACTCTGGGTAGGCTCTGGAGCCATCACAACCCTGAACTGGATAAGTGGTTACAGACAATGAATGAATGAAAGTTCACTATTGTTTTATTGGTTAGTTTGTTCGTATATAATTTCAGCATTCAGAGTCCATTTCTTTAATTTTATTACATTTTCCATTCTGAAACAGTGAGCACAAATCCAAATTTATTTCTCGGAATTTCAGATGTTGGTTGTAACTTTCATTTTTTAGTCGCCAGTTTTGAGCAGTTTTTAGTGACGGCTGTTTTACAAGAAACATACACTGCAAATGTTTCCTGACCTTGGCTTCACTCTCAGCTCCAACAACTCAATGGTCACTTAGGGTTTGGTTTTATTCTTTTTTTTTTTTAACTCAAACTATGATTCTCATTGCATTCAGAAGGAAAATGTCTTCTTTAGTAATTTCCCAAACATCTTCACTAAAGAAAAGGTCTGACATCTGACCACAGCTGACCCTTGTATTGACTCGTTCTAGCTTTGTCTTCATCATGAAGCTTGTCACTTTGACTTTTATTTCTCTGCATTTGTTTCCAGTGTGATGTTCCATTTTCTGTTGAATGCAGTTTGCAGGTGAAAAGACTGGATGGTATTTTGTTTTCTCAGCATCTGACCGTACATTAGTACACTGCAAACATCTCTTATTAAATAAATAAATAAATAAATCTACTCAGTGAATGTGATGTGTCTCATCCTGAGATTGTTAAAGAGTATTTAAAAGTTGTTTTGCTCCTAAACAAGCTGACATACTAGAACTGGATGGTAAATACTTCTTTCTCTTCTTCTTCAACAGCTGACCACAGCCACAAAAGAAGAGAATTATCCCTGCCCTGAAGCTCTAAGTCCTGTCTTTGACTCCAAAGCTCTGTTTAATGTGGAGTGACTCGCTGTGAATAGGCTGTTTTTGCTTAATTTATTGGTAGTAAGAGGAGCCAGCTGCTTTTCTGGAAGAATTAAGCAAGTTAATGTAGTAGAGCTGAGGGAAAAGAGCTGCATCAGCAAAACTCAGCTTCAAGGTGTGCCGTCCGTAATGTTCTTATATTTCAGGGCAGAGCAGGTCACTTTATGCTGACTGCAAATGAGAGGAGGTCATTTAAAAGAAAAGAACTGCTGACATTAAAGCACATTTACATTTTTGCTTTGATGCTCTTTTGGTTTTTATTTGTTGTGATTCGTTTGGTGAGGGAAGAATGAGAGATTTTAACAGAATAATAAGAAAAAGGCAGCAGGTAGTTTCGCAGTCAAGCCCTGTGTGTGTGTGTGTGTTGCTCTGTGAAGGACTGGCACCCCCTCCAGGTTGTGTCCTGCCTTGCGCCTAGTAATTCCGGGTAGGCTCCGGGTCCACCATGGCCGTGAACTGGATAAACGGTTACAGACAATGAATGAATGAATATAATAAGAGCTGGCGGTTAGAGTAAAGTGAACTCTGGGCAAAACTGCAGGTTTTAGTAATAGACATTAACTACAGTTTTTTCACTTGAGTGCAATATAGTGTATATACAAAACTATGGGTTGTTTTATGGGTTCATATGTAATGTCACTGGTTTTTGTCTGAACCCTGAGTTGTATATAGAAACAACTGTTTGATAAAATGGTTCTTCAGACTGATGGAGAAAGTGTTTATACAGTTCAACATAGAGAACCATTTCGTAAATAGTTCTATATAGCACCAAAAAGTGCTTCTTCTATTGTAATGGTGTAAAGTACTTCTGAAAAGTAGAACCCATTTTGATTCTACATAGGATCATTTTAAAAGGGAAAAATGCTAAATAAAAGTTTATACAACATTCCCCTGTAAATATGAAGACCTGTTACACCTGTCACGCCCTCGTCTCGTTTAGTCTGTTTTCCTTTCTCAGCACATGGTTTTGTTTATGTTCATGCCTCGCCTTTGTTCCGCCTCCTCGTCTTTTTCCCTTGTTATCCGTTTCAGGTGTTTCTTGTTTGTTGTGTTATTTAAGTCCCCTTCTCTCACTTCCTGTGGTCGTTCATTGTACCTTGTTACGTGTTTCGTTCGAGTTGTTCCTTGTTTCGTGTGCGTCGTTCTCGGTTTCGATTGTTCTCTGTCCTTCTTGTTCTTTGTACGGTTCAGGTGTTCTTCGTGTTATTCGTACGTTTGCAGCCCATGTTATTCTCGTGCTCGTTTCATGCCCCAGTGGTGTTATGTTTGTTTCGTTAAGTTTTGTTAATAAAGTCTGTGTTCTTAGCGTTTGCGTCCGTCCTCCTTCAGTCCGCACCCCTTATCGACCCTTACACACCACTAGCACATGGTAAAGACCCCTTGAATAACCCTTGTTTTTTTCAAGAGAGTATAGCAATGTATACATTCAAACTGAAAAACACCACACTCTTCACAGAAAGTAACCTGAGGTTTGAATCTACCACCCCACTTCCCGCAGCACCACCGTGGCGTCCTATCAGTGATCATGAACGGTGTAAGGCATGGTGTTTACTGTTGCACCCCGATCTTATTGTGATAGGTCAGAACTATTGTTTCTGTTGGTGACGTATGAGTTTGTTCCTGTGAAGTGAAGCACTGAGCAGTACTTTACTAATCACTCTGAGTACCAATCATTGCTGGCGTTAGAACAAATGGGAAATGGAATTGGAGAAATAATCAGATACACTTAGAAAAGAAAGAATGATCAAATCCGTTGTCTTGGTTTATTGACCAAGTCTTTTTTCTAAATTACTGCCATGACGACCACATCTCAGAGCAGCAGGTGGAGGGGACACACTGTGCCGCTTTCATTTTACACTCACTGTTTCATTAAATATTACCCATTCTATCAGTGGTACATTTACTTCAGCTTCATGTGTCTGCCAATATTCGCTTGAATAAATGAATAAATGAATAGACCTTTCTGAATTAACCGTCAATCTCTGTTCCACTATTGTAATTTGGAGAAATACAGCCTTGTTCAAAAATATTAACTTGCTCCCACTCAAAATGGGAAACTTTTCATTTTTCTGCAGCAGGAGAAACAACAGAAAGCATCTATTTCACACAAATGTAACTAGAATCCTAATCAATATAATATAATTTTCAATTGCACGGTGGTGCAGCAGGTAGTGTCGCAGTCACACAGCTCCTGGGGCCTGGAGGTTGTGAGTTCGTTTCCCGCTCCGGGTGACTGTCTGTGAGGAGTTGGTGTGTTCTCCCCGTGTCTGTGTGGGTTTCCTCTGGGTGCTCCGGTTTCCTCCCACAGTCCAAAAACACACGTTGGTAGGTGGATTGGCGACTCAAAAGTGTCCGTAGGTGTGAGTGAATGTATGTGTGTCTGTGTTGCCCTGTGAAGGACTGGCGTTCATTCCAGGGTGTATTCCTGCCTTGCGCCCAGTGATTCCAGGTGGGCTCTGGACCCCCGCGACCCTGAAGTGGATAAGCAGTTACAGATAATGAATGAATGAATATATTTTTGAAGACTTTTCAGTTTCTCAACAAATCTGCCACCACATCTCCAAAGTTCAGTCTTAGAAGTTGGTTGCACCATCCAAAGAATCCCAATCCCATTCAGTGATGCTGAGGTCTGGGATCTGGACATAGCAAATTCACCAGTGTTAAATCAACATCATTAGTGTAAAAATGTAACCTAGTCAACACTCTCAGTGTAAATTTACTACTAATAGTGTTGATTTAACACGGGTGATTTTGCTGTGTATCTTCTACTTTAGTTTGCTGTCTTTATTTGTGTTCATTTCCTATTCTCAGTGTGTGTTTGCTCTCTCCAGATCCACATCCTTTCAGATCCAGTGTTAAGCAGTTGTTCTTCCCACAGCAGAAGAATGGACATAGCTGTGGATGCGGTCAGTTCTGACTGGAGCTTGTTTTTATTTTCTCTTTGAGCGTAAAATGGCGGGTCTCTCTCTCCGTTGTTTTATATACTGTGTATTTTTAATTATTGTTTGTTATTTATAAGTGGATTATCTACATTTATTTTCTTCAAAGGTGATCACATTAGAAAGCATTAACTTTGTAATAGCCATTTTGACTGAAGAATAAGCAAATAAATATGGATAGGCTTTGTCAGTGTGCTATATTTTCCCAGGAGGCAGAAATAGTCATGCCGTATAAAATAAAATCATATCATATCACTGTAACCTGATGGTAGTGGGAGTGAATGAGTCACTCCTGTATTTGTCTATGTCCTCAGAGTGAGGTATGACTGACCAATAATGTCCAGCTGTGTACACCTCAGTGTGAAGAAACAAAGAATAGGTAAACTGCAGAGCACCTAGAAAAACTTAATAGAAAATAAGAGGTTTCCTCTTCGGCACAATGTGGAATTTCATAAGACATTTAACATTGTTTTAGAATGGAGGAAGTGTCTGTACTCTACAGAGGAACATGATCTGATGCAGTCTGCTACTCACAGTGTGGGGGCTGTATGGATTGTAAAGCCCTCCAGCATTGGCTGAGGAGCACTGTTAGTGTGTTCTCTGTAGTAATACAGCTCCTTCCAATACCTTCTGGAGGAGTTGGAGTGTTGTTTTTTTTGACACGATCCAAAAACAATCATCCAACCTCAGCACCTACAGTAATTATTAAAAACAGTATTTAGTTATATTATTAATATTAATTAAAATTAGTTTATGTGGTTGAATAACAGCAAATCATCATGGAATTCCCATCATCATTCCCAGAATTCCTTCTTCACTGCCCTACTCTAGAATTTGGAAAATCACTGTGGTAATTTGATGGTATTTAGCCATGTTAAAATGAATGAGCTCAGGTGCTGACGTTGGAGGATTAGTTCTGGATCACAAACACCACTCCAACTCATCCCAGATTTATTGGATGGAGCTCCATCGCTCCAGAGAACACAACTCCACTGCACTATGCAGGGGGGCTTCATCCCCCTCTTTAGCTCACACTAAGCAATGGGCTGAAGAGTAGAAGAGACATGGACATATGCTGTAGGTATAAATACAGTTCTAGCAGATACAGAGTAGAGTGTTATTTTAATTTTAAACCTCTTTCCAGTTCTGAGAGTGGGGCTGTGTCAATGTGGAAGACTCAGGAACATGACTCACCATAATTTTCTGGACGTGAGTTTTTTTGGCTGCTGGAGGAAAGTGCAGTAATTTTTTTGGGCTCTTTTTCTTTTCTGCAAGGTTAGGGATAAGTGCGGGAGAGTTACTGTTGCAAGTCAACAATCTTCCGAGTGTTTTTAAGTGACAGAGTGAGCTGTGGTCAGCAGCTTTTCCTCTGATCCAGCTGATTTAGGTCTGGACTCTGATAAATCTGATATTTCTGGCAACACTTCTTTTAAATTTTGAGTTCATGATACCTTTAAAAATACATACTGTGGCTGTCAGGAAAAAAAAAAACATTTTTTATTACATAATTCATAAATGCTGGGGTTTTTACTTAATTAATGTTAAGAATAAAATATGTTTTTGTGTTCTCCTGTAAACTCTTGAGACACCAGATTGTGCTTGGACAGCAATCATTTTTAGGGCGTTATAACTATAATTAGAATTAGAATCATTTTACTGGCCACTGTGCTTGCACAAGGAGAAATTTGTTCTCTGCATTTAACCCAATCCATACAGTCACACACACACACATGCACTAGTGAACACTAGGGGGCAATAAGCACACATGCCCCGAGCGGAGGGCAGGACTAGCCACGGCGCACGGGGAGCAGTTAGAGGTTGGGTGCCTTTCTCAACGGCACTTCAGTCATGACCTGCCAGCTCTGGGGATTGAACCGGCAACTTTCCAGTTACACGTCCCAGTTTCCTAACCAAAGTTTTTAAAACATTATTCTTATAAATGGATGATAATAATGACCAAATAGACTCATTTGAAATCAGCTGATGTGTTACATGATGGTTCTGGACAAAACAATCAGATATTAAGTAAATGGCTCATTAATACTATAGATTTATTTATGTAACACCATTTGTGACATGACTGATGTCTTGTTCGGGGTTTGTTTTCAGAAATCATAATTGAGCTTATTTATGGAGCCAAGTATCTCAGGGGCTGTTCCCTTGTGAGCAGAGCATCTCAAAAACATGACAAACATCTGCCATTTCAGAAAATGTCAGCATCGGGCAGAGGTCCCGTGACAGAGAGTGAGAATTAGCCCCGAGACCGCCCTGACATCTCTGTGTTCACTAATAACAGCACTGAGGAGATCTCATAATCACGGCTTTGACTGGGAGAGATATCAGCTCCATTCTGGATGGTTTTCTCTGTGGTATCTGAGTGGATTCGGACAAACTCCTCTCTCATTAATAAGGACTTCAGGAGCTGGACTGAAAGTCTTGCAACACTGTGTGGGAAACAGGTTCTAGATAAGTCACTGAGTGAGAGCAGGAGCCGGAGTGTAACAAGGTCAGATTTTGGAGTCTGGCTTTGTTTCGGAAACTGTAACAACTCTTTCGGAAAATCCTCCATAGCTTTCACTTGAAATTCCGGCCTCTAAGAACTACCTGTTCTCTTTCACATCAAACAGGATTACTGACGCTCTAAACCCACTGTTATGCTAATGCCTATCTTACGTCTGCAACAATAGCCTGAATACAACAATCGCAGGAGAAATAATTTACTCATTTCAATGCATGTTTGCTTCATTTTTGTGTGCACGCTTTTAAAGGCGTAAGGCTTTATCAGCGCTGAAATGCTGAAAAGGGCCTCCGTGGTAACGGCGCTCTGGTGTTATGATAAATAACTACGTCTTGCATAAGCCGTTTGCTGGAAATAAGCAAGGAGTATTTCTGGCACTCACAACGGGACAAAAATTCATTACCTCTTTACTAAATTAGCAGCGGTGCGCCAAAATGAAACCATCTTGCCTGTGTCTTTCACATCCACCGTGATTGAGCACCAGGGACCAGCGATGATTTATCAGGCGGATATTAAATTTCCATAGCACTCTGACAATCTTCCCCTCCGTATCAAAGACTGGCCCCAAATTACCTCACCTTTCCCCCCTTTCTCAGACCCTTTAAGAGACGAGATAAGGGTCTAGAATGCTGAATTCCTGTGAGACTCTGTACTTTAGCTAAAGGTAGAAACTTTAAATCTATGATCAGTTACGTTCACCGAAACATGATTCAGGTGCAGAATCAGAGCAGAAGAAGCTTTTTCAGATCAGTGTTAGAAGGAAGCGGTGAGAGGGGCTCCATTAAAGAGAGACGAGTTAGAGCTGATTAATTCTCCTTAAGGACGTCACGAGACAATTACCAGCTCAGCAAACACTGCGATAGCCCTACTCTAATTAGAGCTGTACCTCTGAAGTGTGCTGGTTTTCAGATGGCCAATTAAAAGGAAAATACTCCAACTCATATATATATATATATATATATACACACACACACATACATACTGGGTTATAGTCTCTTAAAATGAGTGAATTCAGCAACTTTACGAGGCACACACTGTGTAATCTCTAAAAATGCATGAAAGGAAATGCAGCTGAACACATGACTAAGGTCAACATTCACAAACCCAAGTGTGGGCTAGAGGTGTACAAAGTGAAAATGTGTTCTCTGGAGTTATGGAAGTTATGGCGCTCCATCCAATACCTTTTGGGACGGAACCAATCATCCAACATTGGATTGCATCCAATCAAATCCTCACAAGTTCTCTGGAGTAGTAAAGAGTGGGAATATCCTTTATTCACTGATGATTTTGGCTGGAAACAAAGGGGTTAAATTCTCGAAAGAGCCATTTATCTGGATTATCATATAATTAGTAGATTGAAGGTAGATTTAGACCTCATCTCTCATTCTTTAAGACTTCAGGAGCTGAACTGAAGGTTTACAGGGTAGATTTACTATAAATGTTCAGGTGAATTCCACCAGGAGATTTCTAGTATTAGGAGCATTTACTGGGAGCTCTGCTCTAAAGTATGAAGCCCTGATAGTGACATCCCTGTACTGGCACACTCCGGGCTTTACTTTAAAAGATCAGTGTGGTGTTCTACCTGTCCCCAACACCTCAGCACATAATGGCACTACCACTCATAGTGCTACAGCAAATCTTTCTGTCTCTCCAGATTCTGTGAAAGCAAAACCATAGTAAAGAAGTTTAAGAAGAGATCACTTTAATATTTCTGTAGTTCCTCTTTAATATCTCTTGAGAGTCTCATTAATAACTTGGTAGTGTCTCTATAATAACTCTAATAACGTTCTACCTTAGAACACTGTAATCTCCTTAGAGCATCATTCATTATCCTTCAGTGGAATCACTTAAAATCATATAAAACTTTAAAAACTAAGTTGTTCAGGAAAAATTCAATAATCTTATAATATTTTTAGAGTAGTGTCAGAATAAGAATTATTTGAGAAATAGACACAGACACCAGAGAGTTTTACTCCACGGTTGATACATCTTTAACGGTGCAGCTAATCAATAAAGAAAGCCAGTTCAATTGCTTCTCAGCTCCGGAGGCTAAAGTTCAGCATCAGATTTCTCAAAGTGACTGACCAGTCTCCTGAGGGTGTTTTATTTCATCAATCCCTCGGCTCAAGGTTAACTCCTGTAATGAGGTGGGTGTGAGGACATTGATCCGTGGTGACTCTATTGATCAAGTACTGATCCATTCATCAATGGAAGATATCGGTCCTTTTCAAACTGGATGGTCATCAAAAAAGAAAAAAAAAAAGATTGACCATAAGGGAAAACAAAAAAAAAAAAATCAAACAAGGGCTCTGTAGTTTCACTGTTGTTTCTCTTTAATATCTCAGTAGTTGCTTTTTGGTATCTTTGTAGAATCTTCTTGTAATTCTTACTTAATTCATCTGCATCTCCCTAATGTCCCTGGAGTGTCCTGAGTGGGAGAACTCAGGAATGTCTCACACTGGTTAAATTTTACAAAGATTTCCCTTCATCTGATACTAATTCTCCTGGGGGATCTCTTGGGAGAGTTATCACTCTTACGTCGCCTGGGAAACAAAGAGCAATATCTGAGAAACAGATTTTCCAGTGAGTGACCATTGTCTGACCTCAGGAATTCCAATCAAATTCCTATCAACTTTTCTACTGTGAATTACTGCAAATCTCAGCCATAGCTTTGTGTCCAACACAGAGCATAAGAGCCTTATATATGCAGCAAATCTTCTCTGGACGGCGTTTGATCAGGATAAATAAATCAGGCAACAGTCCGGGGCAAAAGCTTAAAGTTCATCTGGACGTTGTTCATAACGACTCACTGATGGTATTTATTTCAGTGTCCTTTTGGAAATGGGCCACTTTGAGCTCAGGGCACTTACTGCAAAATATGAAGTCAATATATCTCATATTTCTCGTTATGGGATTATGAGTAAGGTTATTATAAGATGATTCAGTCTGCTTTCAGGCATGCTGTGCTTGGTTAAGTGACGTTATCTAAAGCAATTCTTATTCTTTCTGCAGTTGGGAGATAATTTTGCTCTTTTCAAGCATTAAATCTTAAAAAAAAAAAAGAATGAACATGCCAAACTGAGAAAGAAGGCTCTGGAAGTAGGAGAGGTTTGTGTGTTTATAAACACACAAGAACATTTGGAATTAAACTCAGAATTGTTAAGGGAGATCTTCTCGAACTACCACAGATCTAGTGCTCTGGAGCCTGAGGGACTCTGAAGGACAAGACACACTTATTGAGGGAGATTCAAACTTACCCTTAATCAGGTTGTCAGAACCTGAACACAACCTCGAGAGATGACCATCAACTCTCCAGAGGTGGGACCAGTTATCTGCCCTCCATTCCCCCAGCATCATACCTTCACTCCACTCCTTGCATCATCACATATGTTGCACCTCTCATCCCCATGAAGAAGGTCCATTTTATTTGATGTTGTTTATATTGTTCATAATGTGTTTGACCAGGTGAGGATGGGTCCTTCTTGTGAGTCTTGGTTCCTCCCAAGATTTCTTGTTTTCCTTGTCACTGTCACCGTTTGGCTTGCTCATCTAGGGTTATTAATTTAGAGCCCTGTGTGAGGTTGAGTTTTCACTCATTATGGGTGTCTTGAGTTCCTCAGTGTCTCTGAGATGATTTTTTGCAGTGAAGTCAGACCAGTGTTTCCTCTCTGATTCAAACAAACAGCCTCAGGGTCTCTTTTCAAAACCTCTCCTCAGCTCTCTCCAGCCCTTTATATCCAGGTCTTTGCCAGGTGTTTCCACAGTGTACCAACAGGTAATACTGGCTGAAGAGTCTGAAGTGAGTCATGTTGCCACAGCCCCACTTCACTGTGGCTTGGAGTTTGGCTTTGAGCTTCACCTTCTGGGTCAAAGCTCTGGCATCTCACAGCCCCATAACCTCAACAGGGAGGTGGGGAACAGCCAGTGGGGAGGGTTTAGCGAGGCCCCTCTGTACAGCCTGGGGACCGTGCCATCATTTTTTGAAAACGGAGAAACGATCTGCGATTGGAATAAAGTATACCCTGAAGAATCTGAATAAATGTACATTTTTACACCAATTTTTTTTTTTTTTTTGTGTTGTATCACATGGCACAGAGTGATCTCTACTGTTCTCTCAGTGATCTCTGCTCCAGCTGTTGTGTGATGTGTGGTTGAAGTGGCCGTTGTTTCTCGGTGATAAGGCAGTGGTTAATGACTGTAATTATTCTGTAATTATTCTGGTTATATTTCTTTGTCCCTCTCAGTGTGTATAATTGATCTGAGTCTAATGTGGGGCTGTCAGTTAGGGCCGAGTTTGGGTCTGACAGCTCCACAATGTGAAACTGACAGGAGAACAGCTTCCACTCTGTTATTTAAACAAACAGCGTTTCGTCTTTCCACTCGGTTTTCTCCTTCTTCATTCTGTCTTCATCAATAATGTTACAAACAAAACGAGACTTGAGGTCACCTCGGGGTTCTTCTGAACACCCCTCTGGGAGACACTCTGCTTTCAGCAATGATATCCCCAGGCTCATTTGTAGGTGCTCCAGAACTTCCTGTTTAATCTAATGCAGTTCTATAGAGATTAATGTAAGCAAAATATGCAATTACGGTACATCAGAGCCCTGCTAGGCACAGAGCAAGTCTCAAAGCTTAATCTATGATCTGTTTGATCTTGTTGGTTTTTAATGTGTAAAAATCAATTGCAATTAACAAAAATTGAAGAAGAAAATAAATGACCCTCATTAAAATGCTGCATTTGGAAAGACACTCTAAGGCTTAAAGCTTGTGGAAAATTCAACGTTACAGGAGAATGAGCTCTTTTTTTAAATCCCAGTTAGTAACAATGGCCATGACAATAATGAGAGGACAGCTGTCCAAATACTTTTGGTTATAAGGTGTATGGTTTAATTCTCCAGGTCTCAGTGAAGAACAGATGTAAGAATGCTGCTGGAGAAGTGTGAGCTCTAATATTCGAGATGCCAATATTCATGAGCCCAGTGATTAGGAGGAGCGTCCAAATACTTGTGGCTGTGGCGCTCCTCTCAACTGTGAAGTGAAGTCAGGCTCAGGTTTAAAGAACACGCCTTTAGCATCACACCTCAGGGACGAATTAGTGGCTCATTAACGCTTGTCTGCTCCAGTGGACACACACGTTTACCTCTGCAGCAAAGCCTTCTGGGTATTCTCACAGGTGTGTATCTCCCAAATTAGAAAATTGAGTGTGAATACGAATGAGAACAAAGTAGGTTCCAATGTCTTATTAAAGGTGTTTCTGTCTTTCTCTCTTTTTTAGGAAGTTGGGGGTGGCTTTAATTCCCTAGTCTTCAAATTCAATATGATTTAAACCAATGATTCAAATCAATGATACAGTTCAATGATATATATCAATGATTCAGGTCAGTGATTCAATTAATTGATTCTAATGAGTCAGTATTGTGGTTTGTCCATCTCAGTCACTCAAAAATTCTT
Organism: Hoplias malabaricus; assembly: GCF_029633855.1. NCBI lineage: Eukaryota > Metazoa > Chordata > Actinopteri > Characiformes > Erythrinidae > Hoplias > Hoplias malabaricus. Next base: position 21,360,763 of record NC_089816.1, on the reverse strand, counting down.
ATTAAATTTCATTATAAAGGGATTTAATTATGCTACAAACTCAATGATTGTCAGATATGAAATTATAATGTGTGGTAACAAGGCAAGGGATCGAAATATTTAAACAATATCAGGCCCTTATATTGACTACCTTCTTCCCATGCCTTACATTGTAGCTTCCATGCCTTAAATATTCCATTCCCTGGCCTATAAATGCTGTTACCTCACATTGTATCTCATTACCACTCATTATTCAGTTATTTATCTTGGCTTAATTTTACTACATTGTGATGTCACCACCAGGGATGTGTAGAGATGTAATAATTCTGATTAAGCCCCAGAGCTGTGAGCATCTGTGAACATCATGGGTTTAAAAAGGCATGGCTGACTGCCTCATGTAAACACTTTTTAACTGTAATAATAGTTGAATGTTATAGTTAGGTTATAACTTTTCTAAAGAAGGTCTTCCCTAACTTCCTTTGAGAATTGCAATTGTGTTATTTTTTATTCTTTTCTTTGGTGGTTTGGTTTCAGCCATCCTAAAAACTCGCTGTAAAAGAAAATGCAAATTTGATAACATCCCAAATGATAATTAATTAACTTACTCAATGAATAAATGAACATCCAAAACAAACAGAGTCCTCTGTGCAGAGATGAAAACACATTTCCAGGTTTTTCCAGTGCTGTTGATTTGCTGTATGTTAGAAATGGCTCTAACTCTAGGCTGTTGGCCTGAAGCAGAATGAGATGAACTAAGCCATGCATTCTATTTTTATCCAGTGTCTAGTTAGTTTTGCCTCCAGCATCATTCACTGCCAAAATATTTCAGAACATTTTCCAATCACTCTCTGGCTTTGGAAAATTATTCAAAGACAGTAAGCCCACCAGCTCCACTCGGACGTTTAGGTCGTCATCGCTGAGGATGGAATAAAGCTGTACGGACGATGTATGTGAATGATGGAGTTTATCATCAACAATCTGCGGATTCAGTCGTCCTCTAAATCTGGGTGAGGAGAGGAGATAAAGAGGATTTGGAAGCCCTCTTTGCATCTCTTTGTGTTTGGCTGTAAATCTCTCTCAGGACACGGTATAGAAATGGCGAGTTAGCCTTTACCCAAGGATCACTGAGAGGTAAACAAACTGAAAAACCTTCGCTGAATTTGGACGAAGGTTCTTTAAAACAATGCCTCAGTTTTGCTGTTGTTTTTATTCTGTTTCTTTGAAGGTGAGCTGTTTGGATGTGGGCGAGGCTGGGTCTGTGTTACTGACCTCATTTCTCTGAGCAGGTGTCAGGTAAACAAGAGACGCACTGTCTTCTTGCTTTCTGATGATTAAGAAACAGAGTCGAAAAACAAGTTGAAACAAGGTCCAGCGATTTCCAAAGACTTCAGCCCTCAGCAGAGACCTCACTCACTGTTGGCCTGTTCTCTACAGCTGCTTTCATGCTAATGATCAGTATTATAATACCAGAAAAGACAAAAAATTAACACATCAGAATAAAATGTGAAAAAAATAAAAAATGTAAAATAAAAAAAATACAAATAAAATGAGAAGGCGGTGAGACACAACATCAGTAGGAAAAGAGTAAACAGTAATCAATAAAACAGTTACTTTACAGATACAGACGTTAAACTGAAATGAGCAACTGACTGAAAACAACAACCAAAACTGACGACATACTGAACTCAGTCTGACCACAAACAGATTTTTTCAGCCACAAATTTGTTTGTTTCATTCTTCTTCCAGCAACTAGTTGAAGGAAAGGACAGTTTCAAAGGAGACATCTTGTCTGCCCATGGAGAAACAGAAGGTGGAGCTCATTCTGTCAGAAATAATCAGCTCTGAAGAAACAGCGATCAGAGGTAATTTAATCTTCATGGCTCAGAATAATCATGAGACCAGACCTTCACTAAACACACTGCAGACATTAATCTGTCACAGGGTCAATTACAGGGACGGCTACACTCATATGGAGGAGGTCTTCCTGTTCTTTTGCTTGTCTGGAAGTAAAAGGAACATCCGAACACCTGAAGCTTTTCAATCGCTGATTTACAGGTGTCCTCTGGAGCTGAGTTTGACTCAAAACGGTTCCTCAGGCCAAATGCTGACTTTCTATGGAATCCTTAACGGAGACTGGTCAGTGGTCAGCGGAAAGTAAAGAGCTCCATTGATTCAGAGCTGGGTTTCTTTTGTTAAAGTGTTCTGCACAATATTAAAACTGGCAGTTCAATTACACTTGCTCTAAAAGTGTATCTTTAAAGGATAATGATACAAGAAAAAAGGAAAAGCTCCATAAAGTCCAGCAAAGAAAAACAGTTGATCCAGGCCAAGCAGGGGGCACAAACTCATTCTGGACACTTCTAACCCCAATTTGTTTTTAAATTGAGAAGTAGGTAATATTACTATTACAGCATCCTGCTGTAAAATTGCTGCATATTAGATGAGGACACAGCAGAGATGTTGTTGGTGTTGTTGACATTCCCTGTGGATTCTGAGCCTCTGTTCCACCATGGAACTCGGTTCCCCCACAGGGTTCTCTTCAGACGACCATAAACATGCAGAGAGAGCTTTATTTTTGACTCATCACAGCAAGAGAGGAGGGTTAATATTCTTAGGAAATGGTCATTACCTGCTGATAGGTCTCTCTCTCTCTCTCTCTCTCTCTCTCTCTCTCTCTCTCTCTCTCTCTCTCTCATTAAAAGAAGACACACCCTGCCTTATAATACCACATGGAACCAAGTCTCTGGATGCGTTATGACCTTGTGCAATGGGAATTACACATTGTAAACCACTGCACTTAAAACTTTCTGAATAATTAATTGTGTACAATGTTATTCTGAGTGTTTTTGATTTGGTGTGAAATGCTCTGTTCTGGAGAAAGTTCTGGAGTAAGAATAGATAAATAGTGGACAGTGGTTGTGAATGGAACCAGACGTCCTCCTCTAACAGCTCCTCACAGGAAGTCATTACAGTAAACGGTGGATGTTTGCCCACAGTTCTGAGACAGTGGTGGTGTTTAGATCCATACCTTGTGGAGAGGGAGGTGCCCGAAGCTATGAAGTGAAGAAGCCTACCGAGCTGATATTTCTGCTGTTCTCCAACATCACCATCATTATTCCATTCTAAATGGAGGTCACTGCTGGTGGTGGAGGAGAGGAACTAAAATGCTGGATTTGTGTTGTAGACTTAGAGACGTCTGGTTCCGTTCCCCACCACTGGGAATAAGTCCACTTGTTGAGCTTGGTTTAAAACTCACACTGAATTAGGCAGAAATGTTGAAGTTCCAATCAAACTTGTCAAAAGTCACTCACATCGTCCCTCATCCTTACTACGGCATGCTTTGCCAGACATTTCCAGAGATGTATCCCTTAAGAATGAAGGAGAAAAAGAAAACAGCAGTAAAACGCACTGGCTGCAGCTGAGAATACTCTTGCAGAGCCCTTTGTGAAACATTCTTTATTCATTCGGACTATATTTACTCGAAGCCCGTCACTGAATCCTCATCTCGCTGAAGGTCCACAATGCTGCCGCTGCAAATAAAACGCTGCTTTCAGTCATGAATACAACAGTTCCCAAGCCTGAAAGCCATTTTTCAGCAGTGGATTCGCTTCCATTTTAATACATTGATGCAACTTTGAGGAGCAGAGAGAAGATATAAATGCAACGAAGGATGAAGCATTCAACAGATTTTACAAACTAGAGGCAGATGACGAGAAAGAACAGACTATTTTAAAACTTAATCATATACCTAATACATAATATCATCAGAGTATTAATTCATCCATCCATTCATTCATTCAGTTGCTGTAATCACTCCTGGCTTAAAACTGCATTATTAGACTGTTTTTGCTGTATCTCTGTTCATGAAGCTGTGCATCTAGAATAATTCATATTTCTGCCCTTTAATAACCCTGTTTATCAGGTGGATGGCTATGGAATGAAACTGGATCTGGTTTTGTGCGTTGTGCCTCCTTATATGGGCATGATGACCACGGCAGAAATGAAACCTCTTTAGTGCTCTGTGGTGTTCTAGGTGTTTATTACAGTCCTGCTGTTAAAACTCATTAGGTTCCAGGACGACAGAAATCATCAGCGTTTGACCAACTCCACACACCACAGTGTTCAGTGTCAGTGACTTATACATAAACATCGCAGTCCGTATGTCACAACCTCATATAAGACTTCACTTAAAATGTTATTTTATAACATTTCAGATGATGAGGGGGCAGAAGATCATGATCATGAACTGGGGAAGGTCTCTGCGTTTGTTCTGAGACATTTCTGTGAAAGTTTTCTGAGTGCTTCTCTGAGATTGTCTATTTCTCTCTCTGAGCCATGAGTCATTTTCTCAGTCCTCACACGCTGAGCGTTTTCATCTGAGGATGAGAAGAGCTTCAAAAAACTTTCACTTCAAGGTTTGATGGAATCAGTGCCAAAAGTCTTTGGCCTTTCAGATCTGCCGCTTATCTCCAGAGCATCCAGGAGTTCCACTGAGAGTCTGCTCCGTCGTCTGTAATTCGCCGAAGTGCTGTCAGTTTAACTGATTGTTGCTCCAAGGTAAAAAGCACAAAATCTCTGCCGCGTCAGACGTTTAACCCCTTACACGGTAAAGGCCTGTCTACACTTCAGCTGCTCACTGTCATAAGTACGGAACTTACACTAGTTTCAAATCAGAACTACCAGTATTCAACTAGAAAACCAGTATCAATGCATTTGGATTATTTTGAACATAATCTCCACAGATGTAATTCTTAGTTTGTAGCTCAGTTGTTTCAGCTGTAAAGTCCAGTGAGGACTGCACTGTGTTTCATTGCATTGCTTCACACTGTGGTTAACTGTGATAACATATCTGAAACAGGGTGTGTCAATTTGTAATTTCTCACTGCCTTGCATGGCAATGCTTGCCGTGTGGGCGTTTCTCTGGGGTCGCCAAATAAAATAAAAAAGTAAAAGACCATTCCCAGGATTCATATCTTGTGTACAAATGAGATGAGAATATCTGGCAATCCAGTCAAAAATAAAACCTCGATTCAGATTAAAGACTACTCTGACTACTCCTTGCCATGGTGTTTAACAGAGAAAGTAATTATTAAACCTGATAATTCTACTCCTTCATAACTCCAAACTCACATCATAATTCATAGTAGATAAGAGCAATATCTGAAGAATAATAACTGATTAATAATCTCAAGGTTTATAAGGTGAAATCATTATTGCATTGAACAAAATTGCTGGGAGTTTAGCTGGGAGTTATTTTTGGCAGAGTCTGGTCTAATCATCTCATTCTGAGCCTAATGAGGCTTAGGCTCGGTTCCCTGCTCCTCGTTCTCAGAGAGAGCTCCTCTATCCGTCCAAAACATCGAGAGGAGGATCAGCCAGGAAACAGAATCAGCTCCAGCCCTCTGGGTTTCACAAACAAGCTGAAAACTCATCACATTTGCGGTCTGACAGCAATTTATTTATTCACAGAGGGATCAGTACCACTCTAAAGAAGGTGGGAATAAAAGCGTCAGAAGAACTCTAGCAGTGGAGAGAATAAAATCCTCAGGTGACTGTCACTGGGGTTATGCCCCAATTCGCCTCAACATTATAACTACCTTGTTTCTACACTCACTTGTCCATTGTCTCACCACCACTGACCACAGGAGGCCTTTGTTGTTCTACAATTACACACTATGCAATCTAAGTTGCTCTGTATACTTTGTTAGCCTCATTACACCCTGCTCGCTGCAGAGATACTGACGTGATGGTGGTGTGTCAGTATCTGTTACTCTGGTACGAGTGGATCAGACACAGCAGTGATCCTAGCTTCTCACACATGCTCTGTTGTGGTCCTGTCCTGACCTGTCCTGAAGAACCTGATGAAAGGGGCTTATGAAGTATGCAGAGCAACAGATGGGCTACAGTGGAACCACAGAGTGCCCCTGTCTGTTCAGAGAGAATGGAGAGTGAGTGTAGAAACAAGGAGGTGGTTGTTAAGTATATTTGCTGTATTTGGTACTCAGCTACTATTTGTTTACTGTGTTTAAAATACTATGGGTGAAAATGTGCTTAAAATTTGCAGTGACTATATATTATGTCTTGTTTTTTTTCAATAAAATGTTTATTTCAGCAAATTTGAAGCAGTAATAGTGTGTTAAATGTGCAGCAGTGTGACCCATAGCTATTGTTTGTTTTTCACAGGGACAACAATAAAAGACATACTACTTTTGCTCATTGTGGCTCGAATTAAGTCTCTCTCAGCTCTGAACCGCAGCGTTAATCTGCATAAAGCTCCTGATCTCCAGACTCTACACTCCCTCTGAATTTGAAGGAAAAGTTAATCAATATCAGACTTTAATAACTACTCAATTATTCAGTAGCAAGTTCATGAGTCTTTCTATTAAATGAAGTAAAACCAGTCCCTGAGCCAGATCTCACCAAAATAACAGTGAGGTTCCAGTGAAACCCTTCCAGTGAAGAGTCATATATCACTTTGCAGAAGCACTGACCGCTTGTCTGGACTTAGCAGTGAAGACTGAAGTCTTAAAACATGAACACAATTTTTAACTTTAAAACACTACTCCATAATTGAAGGAAATATTTTAGTGGCGTCTTTATTTTAAATGTGGACATAAAAGGGTTTTTACAAAAACTGTGACACATAGGGTCTTCACTGGCCCTTAACAATATATCATCTCTTGTCAGTGCCATATACAAACATTATTCCTGTTGATCTGAGGGGGTAGTTCTGGTGCTCATTCAGGTCTTTTACGGTTGTTAGGAGTTCCATATACTCAGCAGTTTTACTGGGTTTGAAACAATTTGCACGTGCATCTTAAATCTCTCCAAAAGTCTCCTCAAAAACAATTAATTTCATGGCATTTTAATTTAATGGCACTTTGACTGGCATCTGGTCTTTTAAACAACACCTTACTCTTAGACTGAGCCTGTAGAATGCGATTTTTCCCTCAAAGTCTTAAATATGTCCTTTATCCTCATCACTGCTGTGGGTAACTTTCACATTGTTGGAAATTCTCTGCCTTTTTTTTTTAAAACCAATTCCAAACCATTACAATGGATACATTTGACTGAAATTCAGCTTCTTCGAGTTCAGATCTCAGCATGATTTAGAAAAGCTTCTGATCTTTTGAGAGAAGTTGCTCCAGGGTGACCAACTATCTGTTGACGAAATGCAGGAAGATGGGCATCTCATGGAGGAAGTGAACTGAGCCTTGATTGAGCAGAGAGCTGATCTGTCCTTAAGGGCGTCTCAAAGTTAACCAACTGAGAGACAGCAGAGCACTGCAACAAATCATCTCTGATCAAGCTTGAACTATATAACAAAATTAAATTTGTTTTAAATGATTTTTTCTTAGAATGTATCTTTATTTCTTCAAACACTAACTGTATAACATTTCTTATATTACAAAATTTCACATGATTTTTTTTTCCAGTGATTTATTTTATTCTCAAACAGAGATACTTATCAGACTCTGTACTGTATTTTATTTCATTCAGAGTTACTTTTGGGTCCTAATAAGATAGATAGATAGATAGATAGATAGAAAGAGAGAGAGAGAGAGAGAGAGAGAGAGAGAGAGAGAGAGAGAGAGAGAGAGAGAGACAGAGAGAGAGTGTGAGTGTGAGTCATAGGTGAAAGTGAGGGCACTTTTTGTGAAGGTGTTGAAAAGTAATGGACGTTCCTATTATCCACCTATTTATCTTCTAGTTTCAGAGGGCTTTAATGGTGCAGTGAGAGCTTCGGCTGATTCTGAACAACTTTCTTTGACTCTAGAACGATGTTTAGCTGGATGCACTTTAGCCTTGCTTAAATAAAGAAGTCAGATATAATCAGAATGTGGAAGAAAGAGGGTTTAATCAAAGCAAAGGGCAAAGAGAAGCTGCTCTGTGGCAGTCAGACTGTGGATAATGCAGCGGTGAAGCATGTTTGGTGTTGGAATGTAAATCATGATGTCCATTTTGTCCTTTGCATTTCTTATCTTTAATCAAAGATCCAGCTGCAGCCCTTTGTATGGAATATGTGAACGAATGAATACTGCCTCATAAAGCCATCACAAGGCATAATGTCTTATAGATGATCAATGATAAAGACTTATTCCAATCACCTGCAGTTGTCACAAAATCTGCTTCAGGCAATTTCAACAGTAGTAATTCTGTATTAACTTATGAGACTTTATATATGTCAATGCAGGTTTATGTAGGTGTCACACATGGACACCTACAAACCAACAATGGACAAATGGACAAACACCCACAGAGAAGTGTTGTAAAAAACTCTCTTTGTTAGGATTAGCCGCTGCCACCACCTTTGATAAGCCAGGAATGTCTGGCCAACAAGGTTTAGTTATAACCCAACCAATAACAGACAATGTATGATTAATATAAAAATAATCTTTCATTTTGCACAACATCATAAAACCTCCCCTATACTTAATCTAGTTCTCCTCTACAGCTGCTCAAGGAAGTCATCAAAAAGCCTAACCAGGAACGGACTGACCCGGCTCAATTTTGAAGGTCCTCAGGTTGAAAGATCCACCGACTACCAGTTTCTTCCCCAGACAAATCCTGCGAAGGCTCCTCTCAGAGCAGCACCTGATGAACTTCCCCACGCCCGACACACATCGGCTCCTCTGCCTACCGGGAAATATCTCAGTCCAGGGCCGTTCACCAGGCTCACACTTTCACCTCTGCTCCCCACAGTCAACAACAGTCACAACAGATCCCAGTCCAATGCACACACACCAGAGCCTGAGCTCCTTCTTCCTCCGGTCTCAACCTCGTGGCCTCTCAAAACGCAATCACAACCTGGAAGTCCCAGAAGGTCTCTCAGAGGTCGCTCCCTTTTAAAGGGTCTAACCCCACCCCCTTTCTTAATCATTCTTACAGTGTAACCATAATATTAAAGCTCTCTGTGCCTGTTATATCAGGTCAACGTCTCCTCAGAGCTCCACAAGGTGAATCAGGGAGATCCTTTCATCTATTTATGCACTGGACTACATAATAAAAGTCCAAACAACAAAAAAAAACAGGGCTTTATTCATGACTGGGGCTCAAGGACACGATGCTCCATCTCTTTATAAAACACTGATGACATGCCGCGAGGTCTCAGAGGACCTTGTGAATAAAGGCTCTTTTTATTTTGTCACAGTTTTGATCAAGGATTCCACAAAGTAAACCATTCTGTCAGAGCTGTGAGCAGAACTTGTATCTCCAGCCTCACCAGAAAAAAAGAAATTCCTCTTCTGTTTATTTGGAGCTTGGAAGTTACAACTTTTAAAATTCAAAGCAGAAAAATCTAAATGGTCAAATGTGTAGTTTCTCTTTCTTCGTTGTATGGTTTCCAAGGTCGTTGCTTGCTAAATGGCTGTTACAGTATTTGAAATCATTGCTGTGGTGTTCCAGATGATTCCTAGGGATTTTCAAAGAGAGTTTTATGTATCACAGTTGACTGGAGTTATTTATGTGAAGAGCACACAGACCACGGCAGGCCAGTCACCTGTCCAGAAGATAAAGAGCTTTTTGAACACCTGACTCTTCTCTGTATTTCAGGGGTCACAGATTTTAATTCCTTCAGAAACTCACCTGATCCACCGTTTACTCAGTTTCTCTCAGGTTTCCAGCAGCTAATGCTCTGTCAGAGTGAAACCTGCAGCTCCCTGGCTCTGTGTGTGGAGTAGATTCCTGACCCTGATCTACACAGAAAAGAGGACAAGGCATGAGATAACAGTCAATTTTAACACAAACCTGGACAGTAGACCTCATTTCCTCCTTTCTTTTTGCAGAGTGAAAACTCTTGATAGACTATAGCTTGGAGATGCTACACATCTCCCTTTAGAATATTTATTACTACTAATAATTTATCCTTAAGCCTGCATTTCACCTAGACTCCCATGTAAAAATTCTTCTCAACACAAAATCACATCGATGATCTACACCACATTATCGCTAATGACAGCTCTTCTAATGAGCTGAATAATCTCTGTAGAAAAGCATTCACCAAAAGACTTGGATGCTCTGGAGCAGCTGCCCCTGAAACTAATCTCACAATGACCATGCGCAAAGGGTGGGTAATCATCTAAATCCTCCTGGACTGTGCTGAGGAGCAGTGTAGCTTTGTCCTCCAGACCAGTGGAGTGGAATGTGTAAATAAATAAAGGACGGTCAATGACTTTTGCATGAGATTTAGATACAAAAGCCAGTAGCTGGTCATGTACCATGGCCCTGCTCTCATATTTACTATCCACACAATAATATGCATATTTCAAACATGCAGCAATATGTATGTCATGCTTTTTAAGGGGTTCTAGTAGCCTACAGCTGTGCAACAGCATTAGAAGAAGCTTGAAAACAGTGTCATGCATCCCCAGCATAACTCTAAAGATTAGAAAGTCATTCAAAACCTGATAAATTTACCATCAAATGGGAAACAGAAGTCAGCACTGCTGCAGTGAGTTAACTATTGAAAGTGAGGGGTGTAAAGTGAATTAGCCAATCCAGCACATGTATTAGTAATAGGATGGCATCTCTTATTTACCCAGCCTTCCAGCTGCGCCTTTAAAGTAAGAGTGACTGCAGTGGCCTCGGAGAAGAGGGAATAAACTCAGGCACTGAGCAATATACTCTATTTCCAGAGAAACATCTCCATAGTTGGAGGCCATTTTGATGCCTGGACCAACAAATATAGATACAATTTTATCACAATCTCTTAGCCCCATAGATGATGATTTCACCCGGAGACTCTTGCTGTAGTGGCATATTAACTGACTCAGGATTTATCAGTAGACTCGAGTCTAACAACACTTTAGCAACCATCTAAGATTCCATGGCAACAGCTTAGCAATAATCATAGCTAACATTTGGCAATACCCTAGCGAAAATCTTGGATACCTTAGACAACTAGCATTCACCTGGAAGACCACTGATACTACAACATGGGAACAAGACCATCTTACATCGTCTACCAACCATCTGGGATATCAACCAATTAGAAATACCTTTCTGAATACCTAGGGTACTAATTTAACCACTCAGTACAGACCTAGAAACCACCTGGAACAAAATAGTGATCATCTGACAACACCCTAGCAACCCCCTATGATGCCATCGCAACCACCTAGCAAGCCATAGTAATGAATTTGCAACACCAAAGGCAACATTTGGCAATTGTTGAAAAAATAACAATTTTTTTGTTCAGCTTTTCATACATTATTATATTTATTAGTATTAAGACATCAACCAAAGCTGAGTGGAGACAGGCGGTGGAATGTTACAAGTTTTTACTCCCTCATTTTTTTGCATCTCACATATAGCTTCAACTGCAATCCATTTCCAGACCTGTCTCACTGTTCTCTCAGATCTGCTCCCTGACACTTACTGTGGTAGAGAGGAGGGGGCGGGGGGGTGGGGAGTGTCTCTCCTTCCTGAGGCAGATCTGCTGGTGCAGGTGATTAGCGTCTTCGCAGCGCGGGTGCATTCGGAATGAGGACAAGAGCAGGATCCTTCACTCCAGCGCCACTAATGAATTCCACACATCGGCCTGATGTGGGGCAGGTGGCAGCGATGCACATCAAAAGAGCTTCATTCTACAGCGGGACACAGGTGCTCAGCCTCTCAAATCTCCTTCTGAAATCCTTCTAAATTCCTGAAGCTATCAGCTAAAGATCAGATGGGACTTTGGCTGAATTTTTCTTATTAGGAAAAAGGGCACAAAATGTTGAACACATATGTATTCATTATACAATCCACAAGCAGCACAGTAATCATCTTCGATCACTTTTAGCAACCCAAAGAAATACTATAGCAGCCAGGTACATAAACCCATAGCAATGACATAGCAACACTCCAGCATTCACCTAGTATACCATAACAGCCTGGGATTGCATTAGTGTTAATCCTAAAAAAGCGTATAGCCCCAATTTAGCAAAACCCTAGCAACCACATGGGATGCCATAGCAACTTAAATATATCGGCTTGATGTGGGGCAGGTGGCAGCGATACACATCAAAGACCTTCGCTCTGCAGTGGGAAACAGGTGCTTGGCGTCTGAAACATGGACGCTAACAGCTACACCTCTGTCAGGACTCATCACACCCTCCCTCTCTTTCTCTGTGATAGAAACCTTCTGATTCTGCCTTTAACCTCTGTCAGCGTTTGATTGATGGGTCCTCACAGGCGATGGCAGCATTTTAAAATAGCCCTGTGTCATAACACTGACTCAATGACTTCTCTTAAGGTGGACCCTGGATTGTTTGGTGTCACTTTACTGAAAGGCAGTGTTTACAAGGCTCCATGATACCTTTACAGGGCCAAGTGTAAACATTTTCTTTCTAGAGAAGGAACATCTGTGTGTTTCAGAATCAGCATCATGGCAACCATATTTGAAATCATAGCAACTATGAAGCGCTGACTTAGCAACAACATCTGATACTAAAGCAATTTAATAGCATAACATAACAGCATTGGATTCAATAGCAATTATTTCTGGCTTGAGTTCTAAAATGAAACTACTGATTTAATCAGAATTCTGCTCCAGGACAGGGACGATGTGCTGGTGGCGGGGACTGCTCGCGACACTTTGTGTACGTTGTGTGCAGGTGTCTCTAATTACAGAGCTCTTTAAGTTTTGCTGGTTAATGACTTTAGGAAGGAATGCATCATTAATTCAAGTCTGAGTCAGCAGGAAATTGTTTTATCTGCATTGAGGAATCAAATTAAATTGTTTTCAGCTTAACTGTTTGAAGGTAGCAAAATCAGGGATGCACATTTTAATAAACACTTACTCTTGAGTTCATTGACTTCTTCATGTTGAACAAAAATATAAATGTCCTTTTTTTATTTTCATGAATATTTGAGTGCATTTTAATTAGCTTTCAAACTGAAATTCACCAGCTTCATAAAATCCATCATAAAAAGTAAAAACAGACAAAATACACTCATTTCTCACATAAAATGTTCCCCATATAGGTAAATAAGTAAAAATAACCCCACATTAAAGAGGCAAACGATTTCATCTCATTATCAGAAAAAAATATGATGTAATAACGTACAAAATTTACTTTACATTTACAATTCATAAACAACAAGAAGCATGTATTATGATTCAGAACTACATGTTCTCCACTTAATTCATTCATTCATTGTCTGTAAGCGCTTTATCCAACTCAGGGTCGCAGTGGGTCCAGAGTCCACCCGGATTCACTGGGCGTAAGCTGGGAACACACACTGGAGGGGGCACTAATCCTTCACAGGGTGACACACACTCACACACTCACACCTACGGACACATTTGAGTCGCCAATCCACCTACCAATGTGTGGTTTTGGACTGTGTGAGAAAACCAGAGCACTTCTCCACTTTAAGCAAGACATAAATAGAAATATTACCTTCATGAAAAAAAGATATGTAACCTCAACAGTGGAAAACCTATCAGTATGACCTGTATCTGAACACACGGCAGTACAACAGATACACCACAGACAATGCTGTAACACTGCTGAAGGTCAGTAAGCAGAGTGCTTTGCTGTAACATCTTCAGTGTGCTGGGCTGTGCTCAGTAAACTATAACTCACACAATTTGACACTTAAGCAAACAGTAGTGCACCTTCTGCTCAGTCAAAAGCAGTGCAAGTCAAATGAAATGTCTCTTATACAAGCAAATGTCTTCAAATGACCAAAACAGATGTAATTTACTCTACTCTAATTATGGCCACACCAACACAATTGTTCATAAAGAATATACCCTTTAGAAGTAATTCACATATTTCTATTTCAAAATCAACAGAAGTATCTTTTATAACAGTATCAGGGAATTCTTTGGACACAGTTAAAGATCTTTAACCCATAGGGGGTTAATTAGAGATTTTACTTTGCTGAGGTTTTTTGTTTTGTTTGTGTTATTTCTCTTTCTCTTACGGTTTGCGATGATTCCTCAGTGTTTTTCTGTGTCAGCAGCTCAGTGTAAAATTGTCATTAATTCACTATTAAAACTGAATCACAAAAACCCCCATGAATCTTAATTCAATGAGCCTCGTCAGCACCAGGAGCTACATCAGAGACAATCTCATCTGCATATCAAAACATTACAAGACACAGACCACCTCGACACTCATGAGCGCTTGTTCATCTCACGACCAACTCGACGCCGACACGCTCTCTCTGCAGCGTTCATTAACAGGTCACGAAACTCCAACAACACATTAATATAACGAACACCTCCGCTCCCTAAGGGACGTCGGTGTAAAGACACAGTGACAATGGAACACATAACAGCCGCGCAAGGCCTGGTGTGTCACGAACACTCTCCCCAGCAGAAAAACAGCACTTCAAGCTTTCATCTTCCAGAGAGTGAACATCAAACTGCACTCTCCCTTCAGACCTGAACACGTCCTGCCACTGTGAGAGAAACAAGTATGGGTCAAAACTATGGGTGTCAAAGGACAAGGAGCTGAGAGAAAAAGCTGCTGGTGTTTCACTGAAGATCCCAGAACTCAGACCTCAGCATCAGGTGATGGGCTTGGGATTCATTTGGAGTAAATACAAGCAACATTTAAGACTGAACTTTGGTGTCATTTACATATATATATATATATATATATATATATATATATATATATATATATATATATGTATATATATATATATATATATATGTATATATATATATACAGGGGTTGGACAATGAAACTGAAACACCTGTCATTTTAGTGTGGGAGGTGTCATGGCTAAATTGGACCAGCCTGGTGGCCAATCTTCATTAATTGCACATTGTACCATTGCAAGAGCAGAGTGTAAAGGTTCAATTAGCAGAGGGTAAGAGCACAGTTTTGCTCAAAATATTGCAATGCACACAACATTATGGGTGACATACCAGAGTTTAAAAGAGGACAAATTGTTGGTGCACGTCTTGCTGGCGCATCTGTGACCAAGACAGCAAGTCTTTGTGATGTATCAAGAGCCACGATATCCATGGTAATGTAAGCATACCACCAATGAGGACGAAACACATCCAACAGGATTAACTGTGGACGCAAGAGGAAGCTGTCTGAAAGGGATGTTCGGGTGCTGACCCGGATTGTATCCAAAAAACATAAAACCACGGCTGCCCAAATCACGGCAGTATTAAATGGGCACCTCAACTCTCCTGTTTCCACCAGAACTGTCTGTCGGGAGCTCCACAGGGTCAATATACACGGCCGGGCTGCTATAGCCATTTCATGCCAATGCCAAACGTCGGTTTCAATGGTGCAAGGAGCGCAAATCTTGGGCTGTGGACAATGTGAAACATGTATTGTTCTCAGATGAGTCCACCTTTACTGTTTTCTCCACATCCGGGACCACCACACGGACACAGGGAGAACATACCCTCGCAGACAGTCACACAGAGAGGGGCTTGAACCCACAATCTCCAAAAAAAATAGTAAGGGTGTTTTTTTTTTCAGATAAAGAGCTTTTAATCTCATTTTCTCTGGTGCCTACCACTTTGTATGGACACAGAATTTATTTGTAAATCATAATAAGTGCTTGGTAGTGTGTGGTGATTGGTAAATCTTTCACTCACTCTATTCAGAGTATCACTTTTTAAATTAAAAGAATATAATACGTCTGTTGAGTTAATGTTGCTTTAGTTTGTGACAGTTCCTGCCGTCACTCTGACATTCAGAGAATAAAGCACCAACCTGGGGCTATGGAGAATTAGCTTCAATTTCAGCTGGCTTTAAGTAAACGAGTGCTGTATTTTACTTTAGGTATTTACTTCAGAGACCACTGCATAGGTTCCAGATTCATTAAGCCTTGTGTAGGACTGACTCGCGTTTAAGAGAAGAATCGCTTCCACAAACTATATCCTCTGTGTTTCAGTCCAAGCTGCGGAGAAAATTGTTTAATTAAATATCTGTGATGATTATTTGTCTCACACTGGCTGCATCTGAAGGGAACGTTTCCTAACCACACATTCGTTTTAATGTTTTGATCTTTTCAGTCTTTGACCAGAGACAGTTGTGGGTTCTTTAAGAAAATATTTTCTAAATAGTTTTGTCTTTCTTTTTTTCTTTTTGTCTGAGATTAAAGATTAAAGCCAAGATCAGTGGCATGAAATGAATCATCTGCCCTAGATGCTGGAATATTGTCGTGAGGAATAGATGGCATTGAGGTGTTGGTGTCCCAAGGTACTGGATGGAGCTTAATTACTCCAG
Organism: Hoplias malabaricus; assembly: GCF_029633855.1. Taxonomy (NCBI): domain Eukaryota; kingdom Metazoa; phylum Chordata; class Actinopteri; order Characiformes; family Erythrinidae; genus Hoplias; species Hoplias malabaricus. Next base: position 21,344,591 of record NC_089816.1, on the reverse strand, counting down.
AGAACAGTTTCACTGCTTCACCACCCAACACTGGGGAAAGCTTGTGTCATTAGGTGGCGGATCTAAATTGAACCTCATGTAGTTACTCTAAAGGGGATACACACATTTATTCACATGATAACTGAAAACGGCTGTGTAACAGAGTGAAATTCTTCGCCATGGTCTGAGGGTAAAAAGGGGAAACGATAAAATAAAAAAAATAATTAAATAAGGAATGACAAGTCCATCGATGCGGATAAAAAGCAGCGTATGGTTTCGGCTTCTCAGGCTGCGCATGGAGTGGCAATCGCTCTCGGAGCATACGGACAAGGAGTGGAGCAGATGGCCTCGATCTCATTAGGGAACGCCAGCACGCCGTTCCAAATGCCATTGTCTCGGGCCGCTCAGGTCAGCGCTCCTCACCTTGTAAAGGCATCCCATAATCCCCTTCTCAGCACCCATCACCCGGAGGCTTCTTTTAAATCTCATTTCTCCCAGAGAACGGCCGCTGTACACACTTCACGCAGCTCACTCACATTTAATGGAACTCTTCACTTAGGAGCAAGTGGGGTGAAATACCAGCAACTGTAGCAGCGTTAGCATTAACATCCCTCCAGCTTCCTTTAAAAAAACTAGCTGTAAATCACTGCTTTAATTGCAAAAAGTTACAAAAGTGTCTGTCATATATCAGGCATTATTTTATTTATTTTTATATATTTTTTTTAAATTGGAGAATCCACAATGCCAAGCGCAGGGTCCAGAGATGTAAAGCCTCCACTCAGGGTTAAGCCATGGAGCAGTGGAACTGTGTTCTCCAGAGTGGTGGCTCTCCATCCATTTACACCAGGATGAGAATTAATTATATAAACCTTTAACATCAGCACCTGATTCACTAATATTTCTGTCTTATCAAATCCTCACAGCAATGTTCTAAACATGGAGTGCAAGCCAATTATTATAATTATTTTTAATTATTAGAGCCAACTCTAGCCCTAAGTGAACCTCCATCAGCAGAAAGAAATTGGTCTGTAACCGCAGACCAGTGAAGAGCTTCAGAAGTGTTGGGACGGTGGGGGAGGTGGACGCTGAGATAAACACTGTTTCTCACCTGGTGTGGTGGAATGGGATTGTCTCACACAGGTGTGTGTGTGTGTTTGTGTGTATTTTTGTGTTATTTATTCCTGTATCCACAGGGGTCTCAGACCCATTTTCTCGGTCAGATTCAGACTCACAGATCAACACCTTTTTTTTTAAAGAAGGGAAACAGAAGGAATGCACTCATTCTAAAGCTGTGTTTATCCTCAGAAGACAGACAAGATTTCCATTTGTTTTGTCCTTCCTTTGATAAAAGTCATACATTTTTATTATTATTAATATTATTCAAACTGGGAGATGATAATTTATGAAAATGATGAAACTACTGGCTAACGATTCGCCCCCTAGTGAGACTCATATTGTAATTCCCAAAAACAAAGGGCTGTAACTCTTTGTCTCAAATTTCTCAACTACAAACTCCTCTATACATCTGTTATAAACGCTCTACTCTTCAGAATGAGGGACAATGATCAGAACTGTGCTCTTTTTCACTGCATTGACATCATGAACTCATCATTGAAGGTGCTAATGTTGTAGAGAGCAAATATAACTCCAATCAAACCTCATATGGGAAATGAAAAGAGCTCTGACTGCTTCACAGTTCAATGATTGAGGTCTCTACCTTTCAAAACACTGAGAATGTGATCTCAGGCTCAGCTCACATAAAGCTACTTTAGTTTTCCTACAGAGATTATACATACAAAGTTTTTTTCCTTCTCTTGTAACACTACTCTTTTGAAAACATGTATTTTTGAACAGTAATGATAGAATTTTAAGAGAGTTAATATGTTAAACTGTGAATAGTATTAGTAACAGTACTCACTGACAAGCTGATCATATGCAGTTATCTGATCGCCTGTAGCATCTCATCCTGTTCAGATATTCCACTGTGATCTAATTCCTATGCCACTTTTCGGCAATCAGCAGCCCTCATTTGAATGTGATTGGTTTGGCCGCGTGTGCAATGCGATGCCACTCTGGTGCTCCTTTCCAAGCTGAAGAGCAGATCTTTTCCCAAAAGCAGTGGATAAGTGGCCGCCTCGAGTTTCTCTGATCAAACCCCAGTATACTGCAGCTGTCGCAGTTACTGCAGCGAGACAAGCGCATTAACTTTTCCTGCCGCAGTCCACACCTGGCTCGCTGATGGGGCCTAGAGTCCACATTGTTGCCATATGGCAGGGCTCCATCAAAATCTCAGCACGGAATCCTCCCCCCTCCATCCTCAGAAACACAGCAGCAACCTGAGGACACAACCTCAGCAGCAAAGGTTCGACTTTCAACTCAGTTAAACTTTGTCACAAAGCAGTGGCAAGAGAAAGCAAAAGGAACCAAGACTCAACAGGGGAACCTCTCTCGGAACGAGAAGCAGAAACGTAAACCTTTAAATCTGTCATCGATGAAGTTAAGTCATTAAAATGCAATAAAAATAATTTTATCACATAGAACTGAAACTATTGGTGTGCTACAGAGTTTCCTATCACTGTGTAAAAGATGCAGGAGGACACCTTTATTGTTGGATGCACTGTGTTTGTTCATCAGAGCATAGTTCAGAATAGTTAGAATAGTACATAATTATATAATTATTCCTGTTCATGTGTTTATACTCAGCTACACACATCTCACAGTCTAATCCTATGAATGTTCAGCTCTGTGCACATCAGTAAAATACAAGCAACAGCAGCACATGATTTAGGGAGAAGAGCAGATTAAAGGGCCGAAATAGCCAGGTTTTTACAGTCGAGTCTAAAGGGGTTAATCCTCATCTCTGTGGGTGCAGTCAGAAGAGCTCTTATGTGACCTGCAGTAACAGTCAATTTTCTCCAGGCTCATCTCATGGATGTGAAATCCCCCGGCTCTAACCCCCAGCCGGGCCTTTCTGCTGTGTGACTGAGTGTGTGTGTGTGTGTGTGGTTGGGGGGGTGGGGGGTAATACTATCACTGTGTTTGCAGGAGAGCTGCAGGAGAGCTGTGGAGTCTGGCAGCAGACGGGTCAGAGAGATAGTCCTAGTGCTCTAATCAGTTTTTTTCGAGTTACAGACTGATGCAAAATTAAATCAAATTCCTCCACTCCATTTTTCCCGTCTTTCCCTTCTTTCCTCTCTGAGATAACTGCAGTGTGGGGAAGATGTGAATGTATAAATTTGTACATTTCTCAGCGCTGGAGATAAAGAGTGATCACGTATTTTCCAAGCCACCTGTCATTTCAGTAATACTTGCCGCAAACCCTGTATTTATATGGATTTATAAATGTGTTATAAGGCATATGAGAGCGAACAGAGGCCTACTACACTGTAATGCCTGTGCATTTGCTCTTAAGGAAGTATAAATCCATGTAAAGCACGTGATAAACAGAAGTAAATGAGAATATTTTCAACCCCAACCACATCCCCCCACTCATATATTGTCTTTTGCTTCCAAACAGCACTGGGTTTTATTGTAAACATTGCTATTCAAGGAAAACTGAACAAATCAAAATAATACGACAAATCGCCTTTACACTGGATTTATTCCAAGTGACATGCATTATTTATTTCATTCATTTGCCTTTCTACAACCCCCCACATTAGGAAACACTGATATAATCTGGAAACAATACCTGCCCTTTACGTCTTCTTTGAATGAACCATTACAAGTGACTTGAAATAACTCAAAAGGTCTTATTACACCTTTTCTTTTCTTTCTCCTTTAGATGTAGCAGATCTCTGAGATCTGATTTTCATTTCGACAGCAGCTCTGCGTGCGTAGTAATGTGTGTGACTGCTTAAAAGCAATTATTCTTATTACTCAGGCTTATGCTGGGCATTATAAGATACTCGACTTACCATATATCACCTTAGGAACACATCAATAAAGCCTCACGAGTTCAGGGTCCACAGGGGTGTGGTTTCTGACAGTAAAGATGTCCTGGATCCTGAGACGAAGCGAGTGGAGCCGGGGGGCTTTGTGCTCAGCTGTTTCTCAGAAAGAAAACAAAGCCACATGTTTGTCCTTGATAGCGGCTGCTGCATAGTAACACTGACACACTGCGGATTGAATGTTGCCTTCCTGCTTCTGAAAACACGATGATTTGAGAAATGAGTATCATTACATAGCTTTGTATTTAAGCTAATAATAATAATAATAATAATAATAATAATAATAATAACTGTTTATGTAGCAACAGCTTTTTGAGGGGAATTCAGTAGTACAACACACACACACACACACACACGCAGTAGTGCAATATAGACTGTGAACACATACACATGAAGAGGAGCGGGCAGCCACATAGACATAAAGAATAGTGGGGAGTTAGGTGTCTTGCTCAAGGGCATATCATCCATAAATACTGAGGGAGAAGAAACTACTGTTATTTCACTCCCTCTATCCCTAATTTTTTCTGCCAGACCATAGCTGCACTGACCTAAAAGTGTAGAGGTTACCATTTTTGATATTCTGTAGAATCAGGCATTTTAAATTTTTAAAAGACAATAGGTCTGTCCCAAAAACTAATGAGCTGCCTAAATAGGCCCTGACTCTGAAGACAGCAGTTAAAGTTGGCAGTGTTCTAACAGACGCCTCTCCTCATGAGGCACTTCATTTTGAATCTCTTGTTAGAGGGTGATTGTGTCATGGCTTCATGCAACCCACTGCACGCAACCGGTGTTTACTTCCCTCAGCAGCTAGCATCGCCTCAGTGTTTCAGAGTGGTGGGGCCCAGTCTTTCAGTTTTTAATTGTGATTTTAATTATTTTTGCTCTGGGAGAAGAGCGAAAGAGACAGCAGTTGTGCTTACATTGCCTTTGTGGCTGAGGTATAGTTCAATGCCACATTACAATTCAGCCACATTAAGGTATCTCAATAGGCAGCATAATGAAGTATCTAAGAATTGGTACAGTCTTCAGTGTCAGGAGCGCACACACTATGAGGTAAAATGCTCTCACTTTGTTATGACCAGACCCATTCTGTCATTCCCCATTAGAGATGACAATAATGATGTGCGTTTTTGTCTCCAGGCTCAAGAATGAATAGCCAGCATCCACATGGGCTTCTACATGAGGAACCACCTCCATTCTGGTCCCAAGTTAAAGAACCCACTTTGTTCTGATGTTTTGTCTCATGGTGTGACTGTTTTTCTGTCGTCCAGAGGCTCTAGCAGAGACGGGAGAGGAGCTAAAGAGGAGACTTAAGAGGTAGACTCATCTCACTTGAGGGTCATCCAGACCGTCTGCTCTGAGTCAGTGTGTTACGTAAGTGTTCATTAACTAGGACACACTTCCTGTCGCCCAGTTGCCTTGAACAGGTTGAGTTCACATCAAAGTGAATAAAGAGGACACGCTCTCATTACCAAAAATGGACAGGTGGAACAAATGACTGCAGCAGACACTATGATCCTAATTTAATAATCAATATCAACAGAACATTAATCTTAAAAATGGATCATAATATGCATAAAACACACCTTTTCATTTGACTTTGCTCTTAAAATGAATGTTATACATGAGGAGTGTGTTCCTTTTCTCTGCAGCCGCAGTCTATGCACTGTCTTTACACTAGATGCAGGAACATAACTGTGAGGTGTTGATGGTATGTAGCCATTACCAGAACCTCAACATCAGTGAGATCAGGTGTTGAATGATTATTTCTACAGTTCCTCTCAAAGGTAGCAAATCTCCATCAATCCTGAGAACACGGTTCCACTTCTCCACAGCCCTGATGTCAGGGGGCTTTATACCACTCTAGCCTCCTCTTGGCATTGTGACCTTAAGCTCATGTGCTGTAGGTGAAAGCAGGCACATAAACTTGTTTTCATAACGCTCTATAGATCTCATGTTCAACTGCATTTCTGAAGTGTTTGTATTCTCTGTGTGTTCGCGCCTTTGTTTCAGAGACGAGAAATGAATGAGCAAGGTCCTGGAGCTCTGTGTTTCCCACACTCTCAGAACAAGGAGAACATTGACCTGAAAAGTCTGAGCTCATACAATTCTCACAATTCTCATGACTTGAATATGAAATGGATCACAGGAGCAGGTAATGTGACTTGTTTTGAGAAATAATGCCACAAACGAGTGGACTGATCTCTCAGGAAAATAATAACACACTTTCTCTGAAGAAAATCACATGGAATAAGAAAGATGCCCAAGAAATTTGTGAATAATCTAATAATACACTTTCATCAAATAAATATTAGAAACACACCAGATTTAAGATATTTTCTATTGTGAAATCATGTTTTCGCAGCAGCCCCAATCAGAAAATCCGCTTGAACAATGCACACAATTCTCAAATCTGAGACTCATCACGGAGAACGAGACCCTCGTCACATCGATACCTGCTCGTCTCATTTGGAGAAAGTTGTTGAAAAGTGCAGCCGTGAAAACGGTACGTCGTCTGTCATCACTGAGACAAAAGTGGCAGATCGATCCTCTGTGTCAGAATCTGAAAGACTTTAACACCATTTCCATTATGAGCTGGAAAACAGCTGCGGGTCAATAACTCGGAGCGCAGTCAGTTATTATTGGTCACACCAGAATCAATTCACCTTTCGGAGAGTTTATTGATGCCGGAGAAAGCGAGGTGGTGATTTTTTTAGGCAGCACATGGTATCAATCCATGACATTCACAGGGACACATTCTCCCAAATTACAGTAATTGGCCATGAATATTAAGCACATCAAATGTGTATTTAAAGCATGTAAGTGTGTAATTCCTTTTGACTCAGTCATATTCAATGCCCACAGCTGTGATTCAACAACAAAATGCTGAAGTAATTAAATGAAACTCAAATATAAAACATGGTGTATATATATATAATATATATATATATTATGTTGCTTTATGGTAAATATGTTTTAAATGTAATGCTATTTTAATGATATAAACAAACCTTTTACAATATAAGAATGTACAAGTATAAAATCACATTTTCAGAGTTATCCTGAGACAGTGTCCTGTCTGAGATTTATCACAGGCACTGAATTAAAAATGATAAAAAAAATAAAGAAAGAAAAATCTGAAAATCTTCCCTGAACTTGGTCTCCCAGCAGGGCCTTGCTCCCCAAACACATGCCGTTAATTAGGGAACGACTCCACAGCTTTAATGACTCCAACCCCAGCCCCCGATCTCATTTTAATATTGTTTTATTTTAATTTGCACTTAATTGAATCGGAAATATACCGTCCGATCCCAGCGGCTCATGTCCGTGATGACTGAGACACTTTTATAGATCTCGCTCTGAACTCATTCTTATTCCGAGTAAAAAAAAGGAAAAAAAAGAAGAAAAGGCACTAGAGCACACAGCGAGATTTAACTCCATCAAACTTTTCATTTCTGTTTCAGAGCAGATCTCTAATCCGCAGCTGCAGGAGTTTGTCTTTGGTTTAAGGATTCAGACTCAGCCTGTGTCTGTGGTTACTTCAAATGCTGCATAGTTTTATTAAAAATATACACGGTATAGATCATACAATCATACAATCAATCAGCCAATCATATGGAAGAAGAGTGCTGCAAAAAAATCAATGCATGAGATTCATGCTGGAAAAATGATCAATGCACAACTGGAAGATGCACTTGTTGCTGAATTGAGAGCACAGTCTGTATGATCAAGCACAGACGAACATAATGAGCAGCTGCACATGAGCCTAAGGTCACCATGCTCAATACTGAGCATCATAGGCCAGTCAGTGCTTCCTCTGAGACTCACCACATCGTCCAAACTGCTGCCAAAGCCATGCCACCTCAACACACTTGGAGGAGAATACTAACTGCCCAGGTTTGTCATGTTCACTAATAGATATCTGTGATGCTAGCTTCATGCTGAATGAATGGGGGAGAGGGAGAGGCATGGTATACACCCAGAGAGGAGAGAGAGAGAGAGAGAGAGAGAGAGAGAGAGAGAGAGAGAGAGAGAGAGAGAGAGAGAGAGATAAAGCTTTCCCTAGCATTTGTTTATGACTGTATTTACTCTGTGGGAGTTTTTCTCTAAGGTACTGTTATTAACTCCGCACGCCTCTTTACACCTGGCACCGCGATGCTCCACTTTACCTCCTTCATCATGTCACACAGTAAAGCAGTGTTTCCTCTGCTGCAGATGGAGGGAGTTTGGGCTGAAATTGAAAGATGGCTCTGACGGGCGTTCTGCCAGGTTTTCATTTAAACTCGGACACCTGAGCTGAGCGTAGGTAATTGAAGGCGTCTCTGCCGCGTCGTTCTCTCACGCAGCTTCAATACACGTTTAATTTCAGGTCTCGAGTCCTGGCCTTAAGTTGCGTCCCAGAAACAACCGAGCTGATTGAATTCCTAATAAATTCATAAAATATAACCTCTCTGTGATATTTACCTCCTGCTGAATGTCATTTTCTTCCTGTTGGTGACAAAGTTAGGGGCTTTTTGTAAAATGTAGTAATTGTTTTGATTTGCTACAGCCATGTTACTGTTATTATTATTAAAATAATGATGATGATGATGATGATTACTATTATTATTATTATTATTATTATTATTATTATTATTAGTAGTAGTAGTAGTAGTCTTTTTATATTCATTTTTGGACTACGTTATATACAATGAAAAAAAATGTTAGTTGGTGTGCGTGTGTGTGTGTGTGTGTGCTTGTGTGTGTGTGTGTGTGTTTTAGTGACAGGGTGAGTGTGTGATGTCCTGTCAAGGACCTGCTTTGTGTTGAAAGCTTCTGTGTAGGCTCTGGACCTACTGCCACTCTTCACCGCGAAGAACTTATAAAACAAAGAAAGAAAGAAAGAAAGAAAGAAAGAGTGAGAATAAATGAAAATGAAGAATGAGAGAAGTATGTTTGTTTTTTGAACCCTCAGCCTGTCTGAGAGAGAGAGAGAGTGTGTGTGTGTGTGTGTGTGTGAGAGAGAGAGAGAGAGAGAGAGAGAGAGAGAGAGAGAGAGAGAGAGAGAGAGAGAGAGAGAGAACAAGAGATATTAATCAGATGTCATACTCCTCCCCTGTGTACTGTAAAGCTAAGAACACCCAAACTTTGTTAAACACTCTCTGGGAAAAGCTCTTCATACAAACAAACAAATAACAACAACAAAAACATCCAGAAATATGTGAATATTCCCAAAGTATTCTTCTAATGTTCTGAGAAGGAGAACCCTCAGAGATATTGATTAGACTGAAGACAGCTGACTGAAGGATCATTTTGGGTTAGAGAATCCCGCTCCTCTCTGCTTCGCTTGTCTTGCCCATAACCTCAGAGAAGAGCCGTCTCTAATTAGAGCAGTTTCCAAAACGAACTTGTTTAATTAGATGCGTTAATGACAGCTGGAGGAAGAGAGGGATTAGAGTTTCAGTTTGGGGCCAGGAACACCAGAAAGAAGAAAGAAGAAAATCAATGGAGGAATAGAGGGAAATCCAAGGGTTTTTCATCAGAACTCAGCTGTAAGTCAACACTTCTAAAAATGTTCAGGTTCTCTTCACTATAGAGCTGGGCTCATAAGGCTTTATGAGACCTACATATGCCCCCATGTCAACTCTGATGTCATTGCACCCACTGGGGTGGTACTTTATGTTAGATATTGAAACATTGCTGTGAGGTTTTGATGGTAGTCATTAACACTCATGAGGTCAGGTGCTAGATCATAAACACTACTCCAACTCTCCCAATAAGTACTAGATGCGCTCTATCACTTCAAAGAACACTTTTCCATTGTGCCACAGACCAGTGCTGGAGGGATTTAGACCCCTCTGGCAGACTCTTGGCACTGAGCATGGTGACCTTATTATGTCACTACGAAAGATGGCTACAGAGCCTGTGTCATTTCAGCTCAGAAAATGTCACAACAACCTAACATCAACCTGACATCAAAGCTGCCATGCCAAGCTTATGCAGTCTACATTACAACCCTGCACTTGTTGTGTAGAGCCTCAAGGAAGGACTAATGCAAATGTGTCCATTACTCAGTGTGAGATGGTGAAGAGTCTCAATGTTTACACTTCGTTCACGCCACATAATAAACATAATTATTTCAAAAATCAGCATATCTTCTGATCCATGTTTTCATTAAACTGATAATAAACAAATACGGGCCTCGGCTAAACAGCGAAAAGTCATTTAATAACATAGATAATGTTTCTCTATTTGAATGAATTTATCTCTTTGTCAACAGTTCTCAGTACAAAGAATACATCACTTGTTTTATATTATGTCTAACATATAAATATATTAATGACAACTATGCTTTACTTGATGGGTCACAGATAGTAGAGTAAATATAACGTAATTTGTCATTTATTCAAATTTATGAGATCATTCATTGTGTAATAAGCAACAGTAAAACAATACATATACACTGGGATAATGTTACATACTTCTGCCGGTTGTATCCCTATAGTTACATATAAATAACACATGCAGTGATGGAGATCTACAGTGTTTGTAAACACAAATATTTATTTTTACTCATGTCATTACCTTACATTTTTTAGTCATGCATTAACTGTCAGTAGGCAATGTTGTAATTATATGAATACAAACTAAATGTTTATTGGCATAAGTTGTTTTGCTGAAGTGAATACACTGCCGACAATTACATTATTATGTTAATATGTAATTACAAGTTAATAGAAACCTATTTAAAATGGAGACCCACTGATACTGACATTAGTTAATTTATTAGTTTATTTACTCAATAACTGCGGTGTATTACACTGATTACGCTGATGATGTGATCTAATGTTTCTATAATGAGTTTGTAGTGAGTTAACAGACAATAATTTTCCTACTTATGGTAATATCAGAGTTAATTCAGACAATGTCATTTGACACCATTTTAGTTAGCAAAGTTACTCCTGGCTACACACATAATCAGATCTTAAGTAATCCATTAATAGTGACCCTTCCAGTAAAGCTTTACCTGGTTTGATTCAGTCCAAAGCTGCTCGATGCTCATGTTCCTGACCCAGTGGTTTTAACTCTTGGCCGTTGATCGTCCACATTCACTGAGCTTTTCGTTTCTCTGTATGAACTCTGAGCTGAAGCTACGACTCCTTCTTTAAATACCTTTTAATCTCTTTCAAGTCTTGACCACGGCATCCATTTGTTGGTGGCAGAGTTCGGAGCATCACATAAACCTTTTAGCTTTGTCTGAAGAGCAGTGGACTGTGAATAAATCTTCAGCTTCTCTGAGAACTGTTTGTGAATGATTTCGGTACGTTTTCCTACACCCAGAAAGTCCTTAAATATTCATTGTCTGTGATCAGACATTTTGTGATTTTCTTTTGTTTTTATAATATATTTTTTAAAGTGTGATGTGCATTTTCTTGGTCTTGTCTTTGACCAGGATTTGGCCTGTCAGCCACAAGAAGATGTTTTAAGTATTTAGTGACTTCAAGTGACTTTAGATTCTCTCGTTTTTCAAAAAAGAGAGTGTCTTCTTTGCACCATTTTTTTACTGAATCTAGACAAAGTTAAGCAGAATCAGGATTATGTGTAGAATCAAAACCTTTATGTTCATAGCTTAAAGAAGAGATATAATAATTAACATTATATGAAATGCCTTTTTCATTGTGTTATCCCAAGTCACTGAAGACATTACTGCATATCAAAAGTGATCCTACCACTTTGTTTCTACTGGGACTGTTTTTGTTGTAGCACATCTGTATGTCACAGAAAACAAATGGTTTGGGATTAGCTGAGTGGCCTGTGGGCAAAATGGCAGTAGTTAGAAGTCTTGGATAAAGATCAGAATTGCTGATGTTACAGAACATCCTGCATGTTCTTTCTATGTAGGAAGTATGTAAACCAAAGTTTATAGTTAATAAAATATATTTAAAACAGCAAAATGACACAAACTCTACAGCTAAGTGTAGAAGTGCTGAAGGTGTCCTTGTGTGGTATTCTGGATCACCTTCAGTTACTGAGTAAAGGAGGGCAGAGGGGCACTTGAGGGACTGAGATAATGAGGGAATGAAGTGGGTTTGGGATCATCTTTTTGTCTCGTGGTTCCTTTATGACACTGGAGACTCAGTCTATTTACATCAGTCCCTCACGGACTGGTCCAAAAACTCTGCCCTTCATATAGACTGAACATAATTATGTCTTAGTAAGTGAAATCATTTTATATAAATCAATATGTCTAATACATTTTATACTGAGATTGCTAGATATTTAAACTATTTTTAAGTATTTTTATCACAATATGATGTGTATACTTGTATACAGTTATTTGTAATAAACTGATTATCTGATCACATTCCTTGGATAAAGTCACAAGCAAAATATTCTATAAATATAGAGATCATGTTTGCAGTGTGGAACAGAGTGAGGACAATGTGAAGTTGTTAAGAGTTGAATTCAGCCTATTTGATGCTGCGCTCATGGATTGTTTCTGTTTGCCTTTATTTTGAGGCGTGCGAAAGATACTTTTGTCTGTGGAGGAGCTCTGTAATTGTTCTCCAATCTCTGATTCTCACAAAGACAAGAAATGGGAATAATGTTGGATTTCTGGCTTTGGCATGATTCAAGCCCCAGTGTCTTGCAGCTTGAGCTCCCATATGTACGAGAGGCGTCTTTCTGAAGTGTCCAAATATTGCTACTCCTTCTCGGCGGGAAACATGAGAGCCGTCCAAGAAATTATATCGAAGCGGAAAACCAGCTAAAGCAATTCCCAGTCCCTCAACCTGCCAAATGAGTCTGATTACACTCTTCATTATGGGAAAACATCTTCAGTCTCATAAATATCTCTCATTGCTCGTTCTGAGATTGGTGTAAGATTATTATATGATTCCTACAATTTTTCTGAAAGGATTTCATCCAATATTTTGTGTTTGTTATTCTACTGAAACATCATATTGATTACATCAAGCATCATTTCTTGAAACAGGTCAATTGATCTGCATTGTCTCTGGATAAAATCCCTGTAAAACTTTTGACAAATATTTAAAATACCCTTTTTAAATTATTAGCTGATATACAGAACAATATTACATAAATTCACTAGATTTAAGGTATCTTCTCTTTTTAAATATATATATATATATTGCAGTATATGAAAGAGAATGAATGTTTTTAACAGGTTTACACTCTCAGATTTAATCTTTTTAAATGTATTTTAGTTTTTTGTTTGGTAACCAGTGGGGGGTTAGAGTTAATGTGTTGTTTGTGAATTCTCTCACATTCCCCTTTACTCTGAACATTCTCTGAACAAACAAAATAACAAATACATCCAGCACCTGATCCAATTTACAGAGAATACGCTTGTTTGCCTCGTTTCCTTGAAGTAATCTCCGCTGTGACTCAGTCTCTTTTTACTGAAGCAGGAATAAAGAAGACATGGATGATTATGAGATAGTTTTGTGTTTGAGTGAATTAGTCAGCGGGAAAATTGCTTTCTGTATTTCTTTGGCGTGACGGACTAAGGAGATGAGGAAGATCTTTAATTATGTAACAGCAGGAAAAAGAGTGAAAAAATAGAAATGTAAGAGAGGTCACTTGCTAAAACATTTACTTTATTTATTATGCCTCTGCTCCTGCAGCTAAATATATTTAGCCTGTAGAACTCCAGAAATATCAGTCAGCACAACCGTCACTGTATCTATGGATGTTCATCGAATTTCTACTCAATTTAATTTGTTTTTCCTTCTGTTCTTACTCCTAATTACTTGGCAATTTAATACAAATCTCAGGTGATACATGCACTTGTACTGTATGTAATTTTAGTCTTGTCGGAAGATATATGAATATTTCTAAAAACTAGAAGCATAACGAGTCTTATTAGAATTGTTACAAATATCTACAGTATGATTCAAATGTAATAACAGTGCTGTAACAAACTGTAATTCACTTTATAAAATCACACTGGGCAGAAATTAATTTCAATTGATTACAAATATCTACTGTATTTCTCCAAACAACAGTTTTGCTTTGCATTAATTGATTCAAATTATCTGTTGGAGTTGATTAAACCAAATTACAGGGGCTGATAATTCATGGAGTACTTTTTAAGGTTGAACTTGGAGTACAGTAAAATTATAAATTGGTTTGAAATGTTTTAAGATTTGAATTGATGTAAAAACATGAAATGTTCTTTATAATTTAGATTCAATGGACTTATTTGAGTTGAATGAGTTTATTTTATTTCCCAGTGCAGCATGAGAGACGGCGATTTTCCACAGAGCTCTGTTTCTCGCAGTGAGACGATGCTGAGCCCAAGCAGACAGAGATGGAGGATGTGATGACCGAATGTATTAGGACAGTGCAGAAACCAGCCCAGCAGCTCTTCTGACAAAATGAATTTCTTTCTGTGTCACAGGGAGAGCGGCGTCTCCACGCTGCCGGCCTTTACTGGTAATTGTGATAGTGTCACTGTTCCATTTAAAGTCTATTACACTAGAGTTCAGTGGAATCTCTATGACTTTGTCTTTCTGATCTTACAGCTCAGTTACTGGTGGGGAGGTGTGTGTGTGTGTGTGTGTGTGTGTGTGTGTGTGTGTGTGTGTTTGGGGGGGGGGGGGGGTTGATGGTGGTTGTGACCCATAATTCCATAGTGCTTTATATAGTAAAGTATTATAAAAAACTTTATATATAATGTCATTTTTTGGTCTGTGGTAGTGGTTTTTCTAGTAATCTTCACAGAAATGTTGCTGAAGCCTTCCCAGACAAATAGAGGAACAAAGCATGTGGTGTGATGACATTAGTGGTTGTTTTGGTACCATGTTTGTTTTGGTACGAGGAAGAAGCAGCGTAACCACAGACCTTCAACTTTTAAATTTTAATATTGTCATTTATTAATAGTGAATGTATAAAATGTATTCACATCATGCTACCCAGTCTTTCAGGTGTGAAATAAAAACAGAATCTGAACCTTTCTACCGTGGCTCTGTTGCCTTTTCTGTCCACATATTTGTGTGTGGCCTGGTTTCATCTGTGACAGCCATGACAAGAAGACTAATAAACAAACTGAGCCTTCCCCTCCCAGACATAACATCACACTGTGACCAACATGTCTCCAGGAAATGGCCCAGGGCCTGCATTAATGCTGACGGAACATCAGATGTGTTTCTGTGTTGAGGAGTGAGCTGCTAGTGAGCAATGAGGGGTGAAATGGGAGGCATGAGAACACCCTGTTTTAAAAGAAATCATGTTGTAAGACAGAGACAGAGTCAGTGAGAGAGTGAGCAAGAGATAGATAGATAGAGAGAGAGAGAGAGAGAGAGAGAGGTGGAGAGAGAGAGAGAAAGAGAGAGAGAGACAGAGAGAGAGATAGAAAGAGAGAGAGAGAGGAAAAAAAGAGTCCTTTTTCTGATCTGTGAATCATGTCAAGTTAAAACCGGCACTAAATCAAACTCCGCTCAGTCATGAAAATGCAGCCAAATCCCTCCCTGTTAATTTGCATATTTCCATGGCGATGCTGATGCAGACTGATGGGTTCTTGACACCAGAGCGCTAACAGTGTGTGATGATCTACAGCCTGTAAAACAAACATCTACAAATCCCTCAGACTGCATTCAGCCGGCTTCACGCTGGGAATTATAATAAAACACACACACACACACACACACATACACACACACATATATACACACAAACATGTATACACACACATATATACACACACACGTACACACACATACACACACACACACAGACACAAATACCCCTCCCGCACTCCCTCAGGAAGCTCTCATTTACCACAATTTTCCCAATTCTATTGATTGTTTTGAGGTAATGTGTGACTATGCAACAGCTGTATATTCATGAATATTCATAATTAACATCACCCAGTCTAAGGCCTATCTCTCTCTCTCCTTGTGTGTGAGTATGTGTGTGTGGGTGTGTGTGTGATGAGATTGTGTGCTGAGCTGCAAGTGAGCAGCAAAGTCAAGCTTGAGAGATCTCTGCTGTGGAAGGACATATGTATATCATCACTATATAATAAAAGTAGCATTTAAACCTCTAAAGTCAATGCAAACATCTGGATTTATACAACGCTGCATTTCCACGTTTTCATCTTTGATCTGAGTGAAGACATTCAAGTAATAACTCTGTGATGAATTACAGGCTGTAAACCAAACAAATCCCTCATTCAGCCCACATCACACAGGGCATTATTAGTTTACACATACACACACACACACACATGCATCTTTCAGATCAGTCAAACCTCATAATTCATGACACAGAAACAGAAAATAAATTCATCTCATTCTTATGTGGTCCAGGCTAACCGGTGTCCAAATACTTATGTTTACTTTCCAGTCAGAGGTCTGTTTTAACTAATTCATATATTTATTTATTTTAAATTCAGACTAACAGATGCTTCTCCAGCCGAGATCACAGACGCCATGGCGACGGGACGCACTGTAACTGCAGGAAAATCAGATGCAATATTATTATTATTATTATTATAAACATGATTAAACCCTGTGATTTATGGCCAAGAGTTGGTCCAGGAGGTAAATAATCCACATAAATTACATATGAATTAACCTTTTAAATTCCAGACAATTTGGGCTCAGTGTTGACTTTCACACAGTCTTTCATTCTCAGAAATACATATGTTTCTCATTAATTTAATGATTTAATCATTCATCACACTCATGGTGAACTGTAAATTTGCTAGTATACATTTGCTAGAAACATTTATTTCATATAATTGTGGGGTTTTAAGAACAATTGTCCAGTTTTGTTCAGTCGAGCTCTAGGTGAGACTTTATAGAAGGTGGTAATGAAATGAGTTTATTAATCTGCTTAGGGAATCTTACCTTTAATAAAACAAGCGAAAATGAATGTGGTAAATGTAAATATTATGTAAATAAATGTACAAACATAAGCGCTGTTAGCTACAGTTTAAACCAATCAGAAACACTTGAAGTGTTTTCTTTGTGTACATATTACTTTTTCACATTTTTTATCACTATAGATACAGAACTATGGATACAGTACATAGAGTCTACAAATTTGTACCTACACCTTATATACAGTGTTCTAACTGCTCTGTAACATGTGTGCACAAGCATATATGACATTTTTTTTATCTGCATATATACTAATATCACTCATCCACACTTTTTGCTCCTGCACGAATTTATTTTTTTTTTTACTCGTTATATTCAATTCTATATTCTGATTATTCCTTTAGTTTTACACTTGTTAGTAGTCTCAGTGCCTGTCTGGTCTGATCTGTATGTCACATCGTCATTCATTCTACGTCCAACACACTGACGTTTTAAAATAGATTAAAAAGAAATTAATCTGTTTATAAAATGTAAGATTTAACCTCACTAAGTAAAAACACTACACCGACAAAAAAAGGTTTCAGTTTCTGGCCAAGGCTCCCTCTAACACTCAGCCTGAATTTTAATTCTGTTTCTGTTAAATATTCTGTCCCTAATTCATCTTCTGAATGCTGTAATCACTAATTTGTGCGGGAGGTTATCAGCGAGAGGCTTAAAGTAGCAGCTCTGAGATTCTGCTGGAGAATGAAGCCCTAAAGAAGGATGTTTCTGCAGGTATTTTAAGGTACTTTAAGATGTATTCACCCACTTTTTTAAAGACGCAGAGCATGGGTGCCGCTTGATAAGCCCCTCTCCGTCTGAACTTCAACTCCTTGAAGAAATAAGGATGTGATCTGTGATTTAAACCTGATTTCTAAAGCTCTGAAATCTGAAAGGCTTGGGTGGCGATTGGTTTTTTTAATTTAATTACGCCGTTCCTTATCTTCCAGGCAAACACTCACAGCTTATAATCAGATTACAGAGGCGACGGCAATTAAACCCCACAAACTAACGAGATCATCCGCCCTTCATGGTGTGTTTGGAAGAGCGACAGCACTTTTACAGTGACAGTTTTTCAGCTCTGTTTTTAATAAACTGTTTACATCACTGGAACATGATTTGCAACCGTTTGTATACAGATCTATAGAGACAGACTTTTTTGGGAGTTAGAGTTAAACCAACCTCACTTAAAACAGGCCACTACTCTGACTACTTTTACCTTTTTGCTCATTTTATAATTTGTAATTATGGGTCTAATTTCACTGTTGGTTGAGTTCCTAATAATGAAAAAAATATGTTAACAGCTGCTCTAAAGAATTCACCTTCAAAAATCTTAAACTACAGTAAATATCTACATAAAAAATGAAATGTAATCTTATATTTAAAATGATTTGGAAACTGCTGAACTCAGGGTGAAATTGACTGGACAATGTGCCCTTTCCTTTGCTCTGTGCTCCCTCCACTGACTATAGGCTGTTAGAATAATTTAGAGTAATTTTATACATTTGACTCTGGTCAGTGTCTTCACAGCGTTTAGAGTCAAACAATCCACAGTCAGATCCAGTAACTGCAGTTAAACTAACATAGTCTTTCACTTTCATTTATGCTTTCATTACAGGGTCCTAATGATGTTTAAGTAAAATAATCCCACACTCTGCACTTTCACTGTAAAGTGAACACAATATGTATAATATATATCAGAAAACTTAAAGAAAATCAGGTTTAATTAAAATCTCTTCACATGACGATAAAAAATGCTTTGAATTACATTCGGAGAAATGAACAGAATTATTTCTTTTATGAACTGATTTTTTTTGAGAATAAGACAAGGACAAGGACAGAAGTGTTTTTAATTGCCACTAGAATTAGTGCCTTGTTCATTTTTACAATTCAGCAGAAACTGTTGGACACTATAGAGATAGAGAATGTTAATTATTCATTCTGTCAGATGAAGAGACACTAAATTAAAGTAAAATTTAAATTAAATTACTACCAGGAAGAAGAAAAGGGCAAAGGCAGAATATTCAATGGATATTTGCAATAAAATTCAATAAAATCCTAGTGGTCTGTTTCTGAATTCCAAAAGCTGTAGTTCAATTTGGATAAAATGGTTCAAAATCAAACCTGAAGCGTTCTCATCTTCAGGAATGTAAAGAGTAATGTAAAGAGAGACAGAGAGAGTGGTGTACACCAAATCAATATGATCATCAGGAGCATCTGTATAACTCTGCGTTATTAACTTAAGGCCTGTGATTTTTTTTCAGCTCTTTAATAAACATTGACTGTGGGAAGAGGATGAATTAAAGTAAAAGGTGGCCAGCGTCTGTTAGGGCTACTTCAGGTCTTTACTCACAGTGTCCTCTCTGACCGCTCTGATGTGAAATGACCAATGAAAAATAGTTCATGAAAGGACCTGCTTAAGCTGCTGAATCAGTTTAAGACAATCTGCTCATTTATCAGATGTGTGTACTTGTGTGTATGTGTGTGGTGTGTATTATTGTGTTGTGTATGATACAAATTACAGCATTTAGAGAACATACAGAACACAGGGGAGCCATAATTCATACTAGGTCACTTATACACCACACCACAGTAATTACATTAGAGTACAGTAAAATGAAGTACAGGATTATTTTAGACTCCAGTTGCTCCATGACTGGAGTGATGTGGTTGAACAATCCACAGTTTACTGTTATTTAAAACTTTGTTTTGGCATGTACTTTGCTATAAACAATATAATACATACAATAATACATATGCTGCTACCTAGAGTACTTTGATAATACGCTCCAGTTATGACACACTCCCTCTGAATTTAATGAAACCACCTCCTCTTTCAGACTGATCTCAGATCTACTGCTGCTCCTTATGAAAGTGCAAATATCATAAAAATTCCTGACATATTTATATCTGAAATTATTGCTCTCATATCTGTAGCTTTAATAACTCCCTGAGCATGGTGTGATTGTGAGACAGAAGTCTGTCTCTCTGATGGAAAGCTCCCTGTTTAAACATTGGTGAGCGCTTTTGGTTTTAATTAATTTAGATTCAGTCTACTCATATACATCACCTGTTCTCTCGCTCTGAGCAAGGGGTTCCTTCTGATGTCCTGGCTCCTCCCAGAGGTCCTTTAGAGTCTCGGTTCTGGTCACTGTAGGGTTTATTGGGAGTCATAATTTCAATCAGTGTTTCTTTAGATGTTTTCAGAGTCTTAGTTCTTCTCAGTGTTTCTTCTGAGACTTAATTTCATCCAGTAGTTCTTTAGAGTCTTGGTTCTGGTCAGTGCTTGTTTTTAGTTTTAGACCCTGGCAATAATCATTTAGAGTCTTGCTTCCAGTCAGTAGTTGTTTAAAGACTTCTCAGACTCTCAGGGGAGGAAACCAAAATTTCAAAATCACTGAATGTATTTGTGGTGTTTTTGGATAATGAGGAAAATGCAACCAACTTCTTAGCCTGAACTGGGCAGGTGTGGCTGCAGGGTCCTTTGAGAAGCCAAGAGCGAGTTTCCTGAAGTGAACAGGAGCTAAAGTCAATGTGAACTATGTGAATCATGTTTATATTTAGTTGCATTCGCTTCTGTTGTATTGACATTAAAAAAATGAATCCTTGCACTTAATGCATTGCACAAATTAAGGCCTTAGTCACTTTGGATTATTTCTACTGCTTGACTCACCATGACATGTTGAATAACTTGAATATTTGGAATAAAATGAACAACCCACTCCTAACGTCTGGTGGTGAACTGGAGAGGATTGTTCTCTAAGTATCTGCCTGCTTTGAGACCCTGATGTAAGGCTGATATTTTTTTGATTTTGACGGCTGTTCATTTGATTTCAACGACATGCTTATTTGTTTACCATTCCCACGCTTGTCTCGCTTGTCCTCCAAAATGAAATCTGCAAGGTGTTACCATAGTAACAGGCATTTTCTGATGACATTGCTGTAATGAGTGTATACCTGGCTGCGCTGAGTGTGTTAGAAAATAGAACCCATCAAAGCTAATTAAACGTTGGGCAGGTTGTGTACATTTGCCTTTTGATGTTTTGATAATCTTAGTCAAAGGCAAAGTAAGCCACAGAGACACTCCCTGGTGTCCAAATAGAGCAGAATTGCTGTGACGGTACGTTCAGGGAGTTGCTTATAGAGCACCATTTTTTTTGGAGCAGGAGACGTCATTCGGTCCGTGTCCAAAACCCAACTTGGAAGAAATCCCAAAGCCAAAATGTCACCAAGGAGACACTCTTTTTCAGAAGCTTAAAAAGTTCATACATAGGATGGGTTTAGGATCTCCTACATATTCCTGGACACAAAAATGGGCTGTGAGACCGGTTGGTCTCTAAATTTTGCACAGTGCACCCAATGTCACCCAGCAAAACTCAGTGACGCCGTGTCCTCCCCGGGGGTTAAATAATCTGTCCACTGTGATTTTAAGCTAAGGAAACAGGGAAAGAATAGCCATCACCCGTAATGACCGAGCAATGAGCCAGCAGCAGGTCTGCGATTCTGGCCTTGTTCCCTAACAATGCAACAAGGCAAAGGCGCTGAGTCATCAGGTTCTCGCTCGGTGAGAACTAATGAGACAGTGGAGCGGACGCTTTAGGAACACTGCGCCTCGGGCTCGGAGCCAAGCCCCCAGACGGTCCAGTCCCCGAGCACTGGTGGATATTCTCTCTTTCCTTCACCTCAGAACACTCTAATGGTGATGTAGTGACCGATGGAGGGTCCAGTGTGTGTCATAAGTCATAATGCTGATAAATGGAAGGAGCAGTAAATAATTAGACTTGCTCTTAGCAGGTGGCCGGGTCATTTTCACGGTGTACTCAGCCGTGGCGGATCTAAATAAATAAATAAAAACAGGCAAGGGAAGGCGTTAGTCGCTAATGGAGTGTGCCTTACACGTAGAGTCACTTTCACAGAACCACAGTTCCAGGGTTCTCCACTTCTTAAGAACCACCTTCCTCCTCTATCTGTACATTAGTTTAGCTTTTGTAAAAGTCTAAACCACTTTATTTATTTAGTTCCTCCTTAATTTTATTGTAGTGTCTCTTTAATATGTAGGTTGTGTCTCCTTAATATCTCTTTGGTGTCTCTTTAATATCGCTGCAGTGTTTCTGTAATATATCTGTAGATCCTCCTTAAAATATGTGAAGCCATCTTAATTTCTTTGTAGTTCATCTTAAATATATCTCCAATGTCTCCATAAAATCTCTGCAGTGTCTCCATAATATCTCTGTAATGACACTTTAATATCTCAATAGTGTCTCCTTAACATATTTTTATCTCCTCTTTAATATCTCAGTAGTGTCTCTTTAATATCTCAACAGTGTCTCCTTAATATTATTAGTGTCTCTTTAATATCTCAACAGTGTCTCCTTAATATTATTAGTGTCTCTTTAATATCTCAATAGTGATTTTAAGATCTCTGTAAAGTCTCACCCTAGGTTCAGAAGAACTAAACTCTCATCTCATACTTTGTCTCCCCTGTGTCTCATGTTTTTTTTTTTCTTTTTTTTTTAGCACCTGAGAGGTTTAAGGAGACATTTAAGACTCCTGAGCAGTCAGTGAGCAACATTTGAGCAGTCTGTTATTTTCTGGGCTGGCTACAGTTCAGCTTCACTCTCTGTTTATCAACACTGAAATCCAAAACTGAGGGTTTATTTATTTATTTATTGTGTGTGTGTGTGTGTGTGTGTGTGTGTGTGTGTGTGTGTGTGTGTCTGTGGGAAGTTTGTGCAGTGGGAAGAGGGATAGATATGATCTTTCAGACTTTAGATGACCACATCAGCAACAATGTGACGCTAGTCAAAGGAGATTGGATCCTGGAGAAAAGGAACAATATTTCACACCGTCCAAAAGAGCGAGGGAGTGCTAACGTGATTTCAGAGCCTCCACTCTCAGTGACTCCACTCTTGCTGCAACGGGAAATCCATTTCAGAAAAATTCTACGGAGATTTGAGTGGAAGGGTGTTATTGTGTGTGCCGCTAACATTGTCGCCAGACACTGGGAAACTTCTCCAGAACTCAACAGCATTATACTAGTAGCAGTAGAGCTCAATTCAGCTCTTGGCAGTGGAGCAGTGGAACTGTGCTCTGGAGCTCCATCCAACACCACAGGGAGGAGTCGGAGTGGTGTTTGTGATCCAGAACTAGTCATTCAACACCTGCAACTTACCTCAGTAATGTTCGTGAAGGCTCAGTGCCATCAAATCCTCATAGTAATGTTCTAACATCTATTACACAGCCCGCCAGAAGAGTAGAGTCTGTTACTGCAGTGAAGAGGAACACTCTCCTGATTAATGCCCTTCATTTCCTAACAAATGACAGATGAGCAGGTGTCCAAAACTTTACCATGTAGTGTAATTTAATACGGCCAGTCATGATGAATGGGACGAACAGGAATGACCCAGAATGACTTAAGACAAAGAGTCTTGTTACACTGATTTACACTAAAAGGGACTCTTCCTCCCATCCTCGAGGGACTATAGGAACCTCTGTGACCTTCACTCTGAGCCCCGCAGCAGCGTTCTCCCCCTGTCTAAAGAGCCCTGTTCAGAAAGACTGCTTTCAGCACATGTATCACTTTAAATGATAATGAGCCACTCGCTGTTCACCCCTACCTTGAGTGCACAGCAGTGAGGGTTGAAGAGCAGAAGCTCTGGTTTTTAGCTGTTTCTGCTTTTACTCTGTGCCCTTATTTCTCCATCCTCGTTGTGTCTGTTTTGTTGTGTTTAACCGTGTCTTTGTGCTCTCACATAAACGTGAGTCCAGCGCTGTGATGGGAGGATGTAATGTGAGTCCTCCCTCAGATGGGAGGAGGGGCCATTCTAAAGTCTCTGAACGTGATGTCAGAAGCAGAGTAGAATCAGAATTGCTAGTTTTATCCCATATTTTCTGTCTTAGGCAGCACACAGACAACTGACTAGGGGCTCTTGTTTCACAGTGTATGGGTTGGTGGGCTCTGGATTGCCACATTAATGTAAATAATGTATATTATTTAGAGTTATAGAATATATTTTCTGGCTCGTGTTGTAAATCAGTTTCCAGTAACAGTGCTATGAAGTTGTGGGTGTTCAGAGTCTGTGTGGATATAGGTCCAGGATTTTACAAGATGAGAGTGGTTTTGGCATGAACTCTGAGAAATAATCGCCATTGCTGTACAGCTGTAAGTCCTCACATGCCACTTGCATTTGGACGTGGTTTTGTGGGGTTAGGGACGAGCGAGATGAGCCTATGAACAAGCTATGAACGGTAGTTTATTTGGGTTTATTTGGGTGTCCCTGGGTTTTCTTGCTCACTGGTCTCTGAAATGATCTGAAAGGACGCTGAGGTCCATTTCAGGCCCCAGAGGAAATACAGTGGTATGAGCGCTGAATGATTTAAAACCAGCTGCTTTCTCTCTGCAGCCTCTGCTGAATTTGAGCCTCTGTCTTTTAGCACACACCGCTTTACTCTGGTGGCCAAGTGCAGTAACGTGACATTGGGAGGTGTGTGTATGTGTGTGTGTGCATGCTGGGGTCAATTTGGAAACTGTACACAGTGCACAGAACAAGATCTTGTCAAGTGGAATCATCTTAAATCCGTTCAATATAATCTTATTTCTCATGGGTGAGAAATGTATTGTCCCTGTGTCTTCCCTCTGTTTAGTCTACACTTGTACTCTCTCGCCTGGGTTCATTTCTGCCCTGGCTCCTCCCCTCATTACCATACACACCTGCAGTTACTCAAGGACTCATTAAAACTCAAAAACCCTCAGCTTCACCTTTGCTATTTTGAGTTATGGATATGGATTTGCTTGGTGTGGACCTTCCTGACCAAAATCACCATTCAGAATGAGAACCAGCACCTCACCAGGGTCAATCGATTTAAATGCCTCACATCCCTTGACATTTCAAAGATGACACTCTCTCAGATGGCCACTCGAGGTAAGACCACATGTCAGTCATGACGAGTCAGTGGATTTTACTACTGGCAGAAGATGCTTGTCCACCTCAAGGCCCAGGTTTATAGACGCATGCTCTGACTAGAAGACCGCTGTGGGTCAGAGAGCAATTCTGACTCCCCAAACATGAGCAGGTGCTGCACATGTTGGAGAAGTGGATTACTGCTGGTTGTTGGGACCATGTCATGAATAAAGATGTTTGGAAATTAATGTGAAAAGTGTAGATTGCTAAACAGACGTGAGAAGCATGCCTCAGCTGATATGGTCATATCATGAGGAGCCATGAAAACTTGATTATAAAGACTGTGTTATGATCTTGTAGCGAAATGCGTTCATGAACGATCTAAGAAATAGTGGCTTGACTGTATTGAAGACAAGCAGATACAGACAGGAACCCTGCCCTGTTACTCACAATGACCCTGATCAGGATGAAGAGGTTACAGAAGATGGATGAATTAAGGGTGAAACAAGTAAAATCCTCAGTATTAATTCTGGGGCGGCATGGTGGCGCAGCAGGTAGTGTCGCAGTCACACAGCTCCAGGGAACTGGAGGCTGTGGGTTTGATTCCCGCTCCGGGTGACTGTCTGTGAGGAGTTGGTGTGTTCTCCCCGTGCCCGCGTGGGTTTCCTTCGGGTGCTCTGGTTTCCTCCCACAGTCCACACGTTGGTAGGTGGATTGGCGACTCAAAAGTGTCCGTAGGTCTGAGTGTGTGGGTCTGTGTGTTGCCCTGTGAAGGACTGGTGCCCCCTCCAGGGTGTATTCTCGCCTTGCGCCCAATGATTACAGGTAGGCTCTGGACCCACCGCGACCCTGAACTGGATAAGCGCTTACAGATAATGAATGAATGAATGAGTATTAATTATTTAAAGAGGACAAACGTCTTACCAATGAGGAAAAAAAAACACTTAATCACAAAAATATGTGAATAATCTAATAATACTCTAATAACAATCTCAGAATAATAAACACTCACTGGATGTAACATGATTTCCCCTGATAACAGATCTTTCTGGAACAGGCTGCTGTTCGTAAAGTGCAATGTAATGCAATGTGGAGTGGGAAATTTCCCTCTGTGTGGAGACAGTAAAGGTAATTGTACCTCCCCCATCACAGTATACACCCACTTTTCCAGACACATATTTACTTCATCTCTGTTAAAGGTTGCCTCATAAATTTATATCTATGGGAGTCGTCATAAAGAGAAAGAGCACTCTGCAGAACTGTGAGTTTGGCCTTTTCAGACTTTGTGATCCAGAATAATATATATATCTGTTCATTACATTTCATAACATTCATTTAATATTTGATATGTAGCTAATAAATATTTCATGTAAAAAAAAAAAAAAAAAAAAACAATATATATATATATATATTCATTCATTATCTGTATATATATTATATTATATTATATTATATATATAATCATAATAATATATAATATATATATTACATATTATATATAAAAAGCATTACAACTTTTTGAGACGAGAAGTTGTGTGGTAATCACTGAGGCGGAGGTACTCAATCACAAACTCTCATTCACAAATATTTGAATTCCTCTGATTAAATTTACTATTCATTCATTCACAGTAATTTCACCAGTGTAAAATCAACACTATTAGTGTTAACTTAACACTGACAGTCCAAAAAAAGAAAATAAGTCTAATTTGTGATTTAGAACAAATCAAATAAGGACCTGACCTCAGAATTGGTTCTGTGGCTGGTTGCCATCAAATATTCACTGTAAAGTTCAAACAGAAGTATATAATCTGTTACTATATTAAAGATGAACAAACTCCTGAAGAATATCATTCATCTGAGTGTTTTCCCTCTCATCTTTGGCGAGTCAGATTCCACAGCACTGAGGAAAGCCTGGAGATGTATGGCAACCTTCAGCTTCACAGATGTTTGGAGCTTGTTTACTGGATTAATGACACTAAGCCATTACCTACAGTTCACACTGCATTTGGAGAAAACAAATAGATGACAAAATTTTAAAAAGAGGTTGGGCTGAGATTATATTTTTTTACAAATGTTGGGTTGTATTCTAAATCAGTGAAAACACACAGAGATTTGTAGTTACTCTGATTATGCACTAATGAAAACATGGCTTTGTACTGTATTAGATTTCTGCTGTGGGTCCTCCCAAAAACATACACACTGCACCTTTAAAGTCATTGACATAAAGGGTTTTTTGGAACAGTTCTTGAAGAAAATGATAGATGTTTAAAGATTATTTTAGAGGCAAAGCATTTGATCAATGTTGCTTATAACTCATTCTCTTACCCCATGAAAAAACACACTCAGTTTGTGTTTGTGTAAAGAACTCCCCAGGAAAGGGTTGTAAATGGAAGTGCAGCTCTCCTGAAATAATCAGCTGAAGCAAAGCATCATGGCCTTATTCAATTAACCTCTACATGGAGGTGGAATAATGCCATAATCCTATTTGTTTTTTGGCAGAAGGACGAAGGCTGTAAACAATAGTGAGAGGAACATCGTGAACAACTGAGAAACTCGTGATTAACTCTGAAAACTGAGGGGCGTCTAAAGAGAGGAAACCTGGAGAGAGTCAGAGAGATTAGCAGGAAAATGGGGATTACGTAGCACGCTGAATTAGCATTAGCAAGTTAGGGTTTCTCGTCTTCATGGTTACTATAATGGTAAAGAAAGAACTTAAGCACTGATCACTTAAGAGTCGGAAGAGTTGGACTTTTGCTTACAGCCATAAATAAACATGAAAATGCTCATGTCACTGGATAAATTGAAGAATCTTTAAATTAATGGATGGATGCTAATGCCACCTAAAATGAAAAATCAACAAATGAACAAGTTTATGGTCCACAGAGAGGGCCCCCCATGAGAGAAGGGGGGAAACAATAGGGGGAGCAGTGGGAAGGAACTCAATTTGAATCGTGAGCTTGAAAAAAAACATGCTCCATGAAACCCATGAGATCATCAAACACCTTTGACTGCATTTGTGAAAAGGCCATTTCTCCATGGGTCGATGTTTACAGCGAGCAGCTCTCAGTGTGTCCTGTGAGAATAGGTCAGTATCTCTTTGAGTGAGCAGAGAGCTACATACAGGAACCCTGGAGAGAAACAGCAGTTTAGGCTCAATACGTCTCATTCTGTCTCACTCTGAGTCAGAGGAGCTCAGCTGGAGAACCAGAGCTCAGTGCCTTGTCTCAGTCTCATTAGTGTGTCTTCCAGGTTATCACTGCAATGATTCAAAGAGTGTTTGAGTGGCCCAGCTGTCTCCATATTGGAGTTGTATCCAGGGTAATGGCTCCGGTAACCAAGACGTCATAACTGCCTTCTCTCTCAAGTTGAGCAGTTAAGGCTCTCCTTCAAGCATGCTGAGCTCCAATGCATTTAAGAGATTTAAGAAAAAAGTCATCCTGCCTGCTGGACAGTGTCATATGGTTGTCAGGGAACAAGCAAGTGGATGCCACTTTTAAGCAGATAGTGGTCCCTTGTGCTTAGCTTTATAGCTATTATATCTCTGCTTTGTCATCATTTATGTCTCATCTCAGTTATTCCTGTTTAATCTTGTGTATTTGTTATTCATAGCTCAGTCATATCTCAAGTATATATTTTGCAATTACATCTCTATTATCACAGTTATTTCTCAGCTTTATATCTTATATACCATTCACAAACACACACACACACATAGTTGTATCACAGGTAAATCTCTATAACAACATCTATATCTCTATTATAGCACAGTTATATCTGGGTTATATCTCATTTATATCTCAGGTATCACTGCTTGTTGCCATAACAACATGAGGCCAGTCTCAGAAGAGAGAGAGAGAGCGGCTCGTTTGTGTCAGCCAACCATTGCTCGTTTATTCTTAGACCTGTTCCTGCATTTTACTGTAAGAATACATCGCTGTCAAAGCATGGCTCTCAACGACTCCTTCCTCGCTCAAATTTACCGCAGCTCTCTGCAGACAGAGGCGCGCGGGTCATGCCATTTCTCTGATTAAAAAGGACTCATTAGAACTACACTCAGACGCCAAGTGTTCTAGTGCATCTCTGCTTTATTCAGTTTCAAAACTCTTCAAAACTGAAATCTATTTCACAGAAAAGTTGCATTCACTCGAGGTTACTGCATCTGTCAGGGAACAGGCCTATTTTACACAAGCTGAAGTGTGGATTTATTTAAGTTTTCTGAATGCCATTAAAGTGTCACGTTAAGAGAGAATCCACAGTGGTTCCGGGTCTCAGGGTCAAGTTCAGGTCCTGAAGGCGGTTTACCTGCCGTTTACAAAAAAGAGTCCGCACCACAATCTGAATATTAAAGACGATATTAGCTCCAGGGACATGATTCTTCCAAAAACTGCAGCAAAATCATCAGGATAATAAGCGTTTCTGGTGTAATCTCAGGGTTCGGAAGGTTACGCTTCGTTGCGTTGCAGGTGAAAGCCAGTAATTACCTGAAGAAAGCGATGTTGTGTAATCGATGATGTAATCCAGAGGATTAATCTGATCTCATGGCTTTGCCTTTTATGAGCCGTTGTGCTATAACCTCATATAATGTGAGATTAGACAAAAGTGAGAGATTTTTACATGTTTCAGCTGGAGGTCACAGTTTATGTGGATATTGTGGATTTTTCTGGTTTTAAATGATAGGACTTAATT
The DNA here is from genome assembly GCF_029633855.1 of Hoplias malabaricus. Lineage (NCBI taxonomy): Eukaryota > Metazoa > Chordata > Actinopteri > Characiformes > Erythrinidae > Hoplias > Hoplias malabaricus. The sequence continues at coordinate 21,315,209 of NC_089816.1, read as the reverse complement.
GCATTAGTTAATTGTTTACTGTTTTTGTCCAGTGATAATTACCTTTACACTGACGACACTTATTCCTGCTGACAGTGTGATTGTGTTGTTTTTGGAGCTGGATTACTCTCTGATGAAGTAGAGACATCTAACCACGATCTACTAGTTTTTTTGCAGCTGCCCAATGTTTACTGTCCAAAACTTCCAAACTACTGAGTTGACATTGATGCCTGTTAAAGCTCTGTGACCTTTACTTTCCCAATGTTTACTCAGCTTCAGCTAAACTCACTGTAACTGACGCAAACTGATTCACCCTCGTCCAGTTTCTGGGTGAGTCACAGCTCGTGTCCTAGCACTTATGGTGATTTTGTGAAGATAAAGCCTTTGTAATTAAAGTGACGCAGGAACACGGCCCTGAGGACTCAACATTGTGTGACACTCACTTGTTAAATAGAGAAAAAGAGGAGAAAGAAGAGGGAAAGATCTCCACACCATCAACTTCACTGACAACTGAGTAGTCTCCAGGCTGAGAGAGAGAGAGAGAGAGAGAGAGAGAGAGAGAGAGAGAGAGAGAGAGAGAGAGATGGTATAACATCTCATTGGAGATTTATTTATTTATTTATGCTTACACTAATACAACGACTTTCTAGACTGCAAAGGTGCTTAGTACTCACCTGAGCCACCATTATGCAGCATCCATCCGTCCGCACCATCACTTACACCACACCTCAAAAAATCTCTAAACTCCAAAATGACAACTTTTCCTTCTGAAAAGTAAAGTAAACACATGGCATAATTTACAATAGAAGCATTGGTGTCTACTGCTCTAAGGAACAGTCCAAGCTTGCTTTCACTCTAGATCTCAGAGACAGTTCCTGTCGGTCCTTTTCTGTTCTAATAAAGGTTCTACTAAAAGTTAACTGTGAGAACTCCCTGCTCCAGAGTCTGTGTCAGACCCTAATTAATCTAGTGTCGCTCCAATGACATGGCGCTCAAATTAAGTCGTATGCCATCAACCGACAACCCACAGCCGACACTTTCCATTTACATCCCACACTAATGGAGACGTCCGTCACAAAACACTCATTAGACCTTTATTAACTCTGTCATGAGCTACACAGAGGCGGGGCCACAAAACTGCACACAGCTAATACACACTGTCGCTTCAATCAAAAGTTTGACTTTAAAGGAGACAGGACAAATACCCAGATTCCGGCGGGAGGAACAAGGCTTCAGACCGAGGTGGAGCAGAAACCAGTAAAAACTGCTGAATACTGACTGAAATATTCATTTCTAAACATCACAAAGATGGCATTTCAACAAAACACTAGCATCACGAATGATGTTCTTTTGAAGTCCACATCCTTTTGAATATAATGAAATGAATGTTATTGTTATTATTACCATCATATTTTTAAAAAGTCACCTCAAAGCCACTGTCTTTTCAGTACATAGTGTTATTGTAAAGGTTTATTTTCTTCCAGAAGCTGCACATGTCACAACTTTTGCTGATGGATGACCTCTGACATTTCAGCCTCATGCTCTAATCACGATTTTCTGTGTTTTTGCTGTTCATTAAAAATAAGAACGTCACCACGATTAATCAGTTTAACATTTTAATTCAGTTAAAAAAAAAAAAAAAATCACACCGAAAACAAATGATCAGATACTCTCTCTCTCTCTCTCTCTCTCTCTCTCTCTCTCTCTCTCTCTCTCTCTCTGTTTTCCTCTCAAATGAGGCTCTTTGTATGTTGCAATTGTGTATGTGTGTTATTCACTGTGAGTGTATTTCAAAGTGTGTTGGTGTGTGTTAGTGATCATGTATGGCTTTTAAGAGTGTGAAAGGATGTTGATAGTTGTTTGTTTGTTTGTGTGTGTGTGTGTGTGCTGGTCTATTACCTGAGTGCAGCAGGTGTCTGAGGTATTTTAAATAATGAATGCTTCTAAATTAGATTTCCCTGACATTAATGAATGTATTAATGAGGCCTATTGACACACTCCCTTTATGCAAATGAGCGGTGTCGTGGTTGGAGGGAGCTGGAGTTAAATAGGTCACTGTGAACTTTGAGGAGAGATAGAGGAGAAGGGTAAAGTCTCACGAACTCATTACTTAATTACATCAACACAATAGGGCCTTGTCCGTGTACTGTGGGTTTGTAATGATCGCAGTAACTGGAGAAAATGTTGATGCACTGTAGTCCAAAAATGTCCACAGTTTCCGCAATCCACAAGTGTCCACAGTGTCCACAGTCCAGCCGTTTGTTGCCACTCCTTATAATGAGCCAACTCTTGGTTTAAGCCTCTAAAGGGGAACATGGAATGAATTGGGATATGCTGGAGCAACTGCACATGAGCCTAAGATCACCACACTCAGTGATAAGGATGGCTAAAATAGTATAGCTCTCCTCAGCACTGGGTTGTGGAACAGTGGAACTGTGTTCTGGAGTAACAGAACTCCATTATGTTGCTTTAGATATAACCACAACCTTCACAAGAAAAAAAAAATGTTTGGTGATACTTGTTTATAATGCAATGTTTTTATTGTTAGGTCATGTTTGGAAGCAGGAGTCTCCGGCTAAATATTCCCAGGCATTGGTGAGGACTTCAGGACCTGAACTGAAGGCCTTAAAAGTTTACTCTAACAACCAGTATTGTTCAGAAGTTACACACATGTCAACCTTCAAGGAGCATCTATTGATTTTCTCTTCAGATATTTTGTACTAAAACTATTGCAAAATGGAGCCCCCATGTGGGGGACCCGCTCCTTGGAGAATAAACTGGTTCATTTTATGGACTACAAAGCAATTTATTTTTTGAGGTGCAGTTTGTAGAGTAAATGATTTTTGTACATATTCTTTGCTCGTTTGTTGGCGAGAGTGACTTATTGCTCCCTGCAGTGCTGCAGTCGTTAGCATGCTGTAGATCACAACACTCAGGGACACTGTCTGTATTCACAGAGCATCTTTTCCACTGAGCTTGGGTTTAACTTCGCAGGGAAAATGAGCGTATTTTCGCCAAACGGCTGAATAATGGAACACGTTTTGTATCACAGCCGCGGCGGAGTGATGGGATTGGTAATAAGGAAAATGAGACGGTGAAACTGAAAGTGTAATTACTAAAACCGCGTCCATTACCAAGAGACGATTCAGCGTCTAATCAGCAACGAACTTACGCTTCTTTTCTTTTCTGTCTCTAAGTGAGATTAATGCAGACCAAAGGAATTTTGAAACCTCAACAAACACTACGTCTTCCAAAAGCTGTGAGATTGGCCTGAAGAGAGGATTTAATGTAAAGACTCTTACTTAAGTGCTTAGATACTCCCAGACTTGTACACATCTTGTAAATATCACAAGACACATTTAAAGGATGTAATGTTTTTAAAAGACAGAGATGCAGCTACAGCAGTATGTGAGCAGTACCGGACGTGTCCATGCTGAGCTTTGTATGCTGTGAGAGTGAAAGTTTCCTAGAAAGCAGAAACTATGGGGGCTGTGTTGAGTGTCGTGTTTTCTAGCTGACGCCGTGTGCTGCAGTAATCCATCATAGGACGTGCGGCTCTAATTTTGTTGTCCTCCACTTGATAATTTCAAGGGTCACAAACACCACAATTAGCTTCTGGGTTTCCTTTCTGTTTTTAAGGTGGATTGTGAGCCACTGTGGGAAGCAAAATCTTAAAGGAATACTTTGGAGAAAACCTGACTTCAAACAATTTTCCACTTTCCCCAGATGCAGTCGATCAGCCGAGACATGTGGAGGTCCAAGGGTGTTTCATTGTACTAAACCTGGACTTACAACAATATTCTCACCAACAAACACAAGAATGTTATAGCAATCCAAGTCTTTTCTGTAAACAAATTCCCCAAATCAGATTTCTGATTGTAGTTAAGGATACACACGTGACCCATTATGAACTGTGAACACTGCAAAAGGCTTAACACTAGACGTAGAAACATTTGCTGAGGGACTTGGATGGTATTAAATCACACAAAAAGCCTGATCAAGGTGAGGTACTGTTGATGAATAATTGGTTCTGGATCACAAACAGTGCTCCAACTCATTTTAAAAGTTTTTGACTGAGCTCAGCCACTTTAGAGAAAACAGTTCCACTGCTCTACAGCTCAGTGGTAATGTGCTAAAGCAATTCCAAAATGATCCACATTAGACTTTAATTCACCACTTCAAAAAGCATGAGCATAAAGCAGCATCATCTCTCCAGGTTGTTTAGGGCCTAAATTAATTTTCTGATTTACAGGACTGAGGGTGTGCTGTTGGCATTGGATTTATTAGCTCCTAGCACTTGGCATCGTTGCCTGGACGGCGTCCAGAGACATTCAGCTCTGAACCTCCCACGCCCTCAGCCTTTACACCGTGTCACATCCTGTTTCGGGATGAATTCACATCTTCTGTTGCTCCGTGGAGGATTTGCTCGTTTTCAGCTCTGCTGTGTCTCCGCGGTGCTTTAGCTGTAGCGTTAGCTTTAGCGCTCCATCTGCTCAGTGATGATGCTTTAACAGGGGCCAGTGTGTTGGGATTAATGCAAACCCAGACAAAGAGAAGTGTATCTGTTTGATGTCTGAAGGTCTCGCTTTATAGATGCCGTTTTTATTGGGGATTAATGTAAGGCGTGAATGTGGAAGCAAATAAAGCTCAGATAAGACGAGTATGACAGTAATCTCCCCTTATTTCTGTATTTCTCTCTCTTTTACTCTTTCACTCGCCTCCGCACTTAGATTTAAACAAATCATTAGGGTGTTATAACACACGTTAGATGCATTTAAAACGCCTCCCTTGGGTTCAAAGCGCTTCAACCTAAACTTTCTTAATGTGCCTTTGGGACTTTTTACTCTCACAGCACCACAGTTACCAAGCAACTATTTCTTTTTAATATATATTTCATTTTATTCTCCAGAAAATGTTGTCACAGTAACACACTTCATTGCAGTGGGTCAAGACTGTACCTGCAGTCTAGAATGGGTTAACGCAGGAACACAATCCATCACCGGATGCCACACAATCATTAAGTCACTCCACCTACCAATGTGTTTCTTGACAGTTGGTGGAAACCCACATAGACACAGGGAGAACATACCACACTCTTTTGGGGCAGGTCCAAGGCAAGAATCAAAATCTGAGACCTTGTGTGATTTTATTTTATTGTTTGTGTGGATGTCTCCTCTCCTGCTCCACGTTCTTTCAGACCCATAGTGTAGCAGGAGTAGTCTTTATCTACTTGCTTGTTATTGACTTGATGATTTTATTCCTACATTTCTCTTTTGTAATCACTTGTTCAGATCAGGTTCAGGGTCACAGGGTATGGAGCTGAGATCACTCTGGGCACAAGGCAGGAACACAGACTGAACAGGACACTGGCCCATCGCAGTGTGGCGACTGTAAATCAGTGTGAAAATGTTTTAAGGCCATCTCTGTTATCATCACATTAACGTGGAACTCAAAGTCCTCCTATTCTCTCAGTGGCTTCAGATGAGGGGCCGATGAACCAAGGCTATTTTCCAGATAACTCCCGATGTTGGACTCTGGGTATTGTTCACGAGGCTCAAAAAAAAGCCACTGTCAACACACAGAGCTGTGTTTGAAAGAGGCCCCCCGGGGAGTTTTGCACCAACACTTTTGATCAGGGATTATTCCCCAGGTTACAGAAGTCTCCAAGTTGAAAAGTGTTTCATGTGCCAGTAAAGAGAAGTTATAAGCAACGGTTTCGAAGTTTGCTCCCCGTTGTGGCACAGCTTCAAAATGGCATGTTTTATGTATGAGAGGCTGGAAAACAAACACAGAGACGGGAGCTCACCTGTTTGAACAATGTCAAACCCCAGCGCTAAAGAAAAGGAGGCTTTTTAAGGCGTCCCACAAGAATAGAGTTCAATTATGTCTTTAGGAAACAGTGAGATCTTTATTCCTCCAAAAGGATTTACTTATTTTTACAACGTTTAAATAATTATGCGCAGCTCGGCATCCACACGTAATTAGGTATGGAATAACATCTATCAGAACAGAGAGAGAGAGAGAGAGAGAGAGAGAGAGAGAGAGAGAGAGAGAAGGTATATAGTAAGGGAAAAAGGGGAGAGAGGACAGAGCTAGCAGAGAGAGGACAGGTACACAGAGAAGGAGGAAGAGGGGGCGAGAGGAAAGAGAATGAAAATATGTTTGTGTGTGAAGGAAACAGAAAGAGAGGGAGCTGACACACAGAGATAGACAGTGAGAGAGAGACACAGAGAGAGAGGTGAAAGAAAGAAGTGCAATGTTTCTGAAGGTGTGTGGCTCTTCACACTGTTCCTGTGCCTCTAGGCGTCAGTGGTGGTCTCCTGTGAAGTGTGAAGGAAAGAAAACAAACAACTTCCATCAACTCAATATCCCACGTCTTTATTTATCAGTGAATATTTACAGCTCCTATAACACTGCAGATCTGTAAACAGGTTTGGGTGTAATGAAATTATTCATTCATTCATTGTCTGTAAGCACTTATCCAGTTCAGGGCCATGGTGGGGCAGAAGCCTACAAGGAATCACTTGGTGCAAGGGTGCAAGGCAGGAACACACAGTGGAGAACACACCCCACTCCTCACAGACAGTCACCCGGAGGAAACCCACACAAGCACAGAGATAACACACCCCACTCCTCACAGACAGTCACGCGGAGGAAACCCATGCAGACACAGGGAGAACACACCACACTCCTCACAGACAGTCACCTGGAGGAAACCCACACAGACAAAGGGAGAACACACCACACTCCTCACAGACAGTCACCCAGAGGAAACCCACGCAGACACAGGGAGAACACACCACACACCTCACTGACAGTCACCTGGAGGAAACCCACACAGACACAGGGAGAACACACACCAATCCTCACAGACAGTCACCCAGAGGAAACCCACACAGACACAGAGAGAACACACCACACACCTCACAGACAGTCACCTGGAGGAATCCCACACAAACACTGAGAGAACACACCCCACTCCTCACAGACAGTCACCCGGAGGAAACCCACGCAGACACAGGGAGAACACACCACACTCCTCACAGACAGTCACCCGGAGGAAACCCACGCAGACACAAAGAGAACACACCACACTCCTCACAGACAGTCACCTGGAGGAAACCCACACAGACAAAGGGAGAACACACCACAATCCTCACAGACAGTCACGCGGAGGAAACCCACGCAGACACAGGGAGAACACACCACACTCCTCACAGACAGTCACCTGGAGGAAACCCACACAGACAAAGGGAGAACACACCACACTCCTCACAGACAGTCACCCAGAGGAAACCCACGCAGACACAGAGAGAACACACCACACACCTCACTGACAGTCACCTGGAGGAAACCCACACAAACACAGGGAGAACACACACCAATCCTCACAGACAGTCACCCGGAGGAAACCCACGCAGACACAGGGAGAACACACCACACTCCTCACAGACAGTCACCAGGAGGAAACCCACGCAGATACAGAGAGAACACACCACACTCCTCACAGACAGTCACCTGGAGGAAACCCACGCGGTCACAGGGAGAACACACCACACTCCTCACAGACAGTCACCCGGAGGAAACCTACGCAGAAACAGGGAGAACACACCACACACCTCACAGACAGTCACCTGGAGGAAACCCACACAGACACAGGGAGAACACACCACACTCCTCACAGACAGTCACCCAGAGGAAACCCACGCAGACACAGGGAGAACACACCACACACCTCACTGACAGTCACCTGGAGGAATCCCACACAAACACAGAGAGAACACACCCCACTCCTCACAGACAGTCACGCGGAGGAAACCCACGCAGACACAGGGAGAACACACCCCACTCCTCACAGACAGTCACCCGGAGGAAACCCACGCAGACACAGGGAGAACACAACACATTCCTCACAGACAGTCCCCCGGAGGAAACCCACGCAGATACAGAGAGAACACACCACACTCCTCACAGACAGTCACGCGGAGGAAACCCACGCAGATACAGAGAGAACACACCCCACTCCTCACAGATAGTCACGCGGAGGAAACCCACGCGGTCACAGGGAGAACACACCACACTCCTCACAGACAGTCACCCGGAGGAAACCTACGCAGACACAGGGAGAACACACCACACACCTCACAGACAGTCACCTGGAGGAAACCCACACAGACACAGAGAGAACACACCCCACTCCTCACAGACAGTCACGCGGAGGAAACCCACGCAGACACAGGGAGAACACACCCCACTCCTCACAGACAGTCACCCGGAGGAAACCCACGCAGACACAGGGAGAACACAACACATTCCTCACAGACAGTCCCCCGGAGGAAACCCACGCAGATACAGAGAGAACACACCACACTCCTCACAGACAGTCACACGGAGGAAACCCACGCAGATACAGAGAGAACACACCCCACTCCTCACAGACAGTCACGCGGAGGAAACCCACGCGGTCACAGGGAGAACACACCACACTCCTCACAGACAGTCACCCGGAGGAAACCTACGCAGACACAGGGAGAACACACCACACACCTCACAGACAGTCACCTGGAGGAAACCCACACAGACACAGGGAGAACACACCACACTCCTCACAGACAGTCACCCGGAGGAAACCCACGCAGACACAGAGAGAACACACCACACTCCTCACAGATAGTCACCCAGAGGAAACCCATGCAGACACAGGGAGAACACACCACACTCATCACAGACAGTCACCCCGAGCGGGACATGAACCCACAACCTCCAGGTCCCTGGAGCTGTGTGACTGCGATACACTACCTGCTGCCCCACCATGCCAACCCTATGTGAATTTATCTGTTTTTATTTTTATCTTTATCTATTCTTTATCTTTTATCTTTGGCCAGTGCCAGCTACTGGAGCACGCCATCCTTTCTTCTGAGTTTTTGCAGTAGTACTGCGAGAAGACATCAAAATTATGGGTCTGAAAGAATGTGGATATGTCTCAAGAGGTACAGACAAGTAAGGCACAACAGACGCAAAAACGGTACATGAGGAGCTGATGCTATTGAACTGACCCCTGGCCCTGAAAGCACAGACTCCAATGTCACTGAATGGGTTTGGGATTAACTTGAAAACGGTAAACCAAATTCTAAGACTGAACAATGGAGGTGTGGCTAAAGATGAAATGAGTGGCTGTAATAAAGGGCAGCCAAAAGTAAACACTGAAACTATTGTCATTGTTCTGGGATATTCTGCTAAATATTTGGTACAGTAACACACACACACACACTGAGGTAGTAGGAGATAGTGATGGAGCTGTGTGAGGGGAGTGTTAATTAAGTCAGCTAATGGGCTGAATAATTATGTTACCTTTTCTGCCATCTGGCCCTGGAACTCTCGGAACCCAGTTCTGCTGAGCTTCTGATCCGGACCCAGGTGAAACAGAACCTGAGATCCAGCCAAGGTTCCTCCCAAAAACACACATCTGCACCTGGACCCTCACACACACACACACACACACACACACACACACACACACACACACCTACTTGTTTCTGTGCGTTGTGGGGGTCACCTGGAGGAATACTCACATTGTGGGGTCCACCCTTTCCCAAGGTGCTACAGACTTGAAAAAAATCATGCTTTGTCAAAATGCACTTGTGAATCTTAATATCACTTCAAATTACAAATATCTCACCAAAATTGATTCTGACCAGACGTCCTCGTGACTTGTGGGGACATTTCAGGTTTGGAGTATATTTGGGGACCAAATATTACACAAATCACCTGTTCTCATTCTTTGTGGGGACCAATTTCATTTTGAGAGAGAACAATGTGTAATCTATAATTAATGCAGAAAAACAACTAATCCAGGCCGATGCATTCGTTTAAAGATTAATTTATTAACCTTTAACGTTATTTGAACTAATTTGTTCTTTTATTAAACTCTGAAAAAGATAGGCACAGATGTGTACATACTGTAGAAGCAATGAAGTTAGCCAAAAACTGAGAGAATAAATCACAATATAAATAAATAATACCTTGAATAACTGATGAGCTTAGCTAGGCTAAAGAAAATTAAAAATCAATATGAACACACACAATATAAACTCAGAATAATTGACATGAGACAGTCCATCTATGATATTAACCAAGAACTCACACTCAAGTACTTACACTCGCTGTCCATTATATTAGTTACTCTTACCATGTAGGAGTACTGCCATGTCTGATCCACTCATACCAGAGCAACACATTAATTGTGCTTGTGCAATGCATGGGACCTACACTACTGGACTGTTTGGTCCCTGGTTGGCTTTTCACTACCACAACCTCACCCCAAGAAATGTATCCGGAATCAAAACAAATCGCGCTAGGTGGGGGTCCTCTAGGAGTACTGCCCATTGAAGAACAGGGTGAAATCTGGTAAACAAAGCATGCAGCACAAGAAATGGACACTATTCTGTAAATGCTGAACTACAAAATGCTCCTACATTGTAAATGGAGCTGATGAAATGAACAGTGAGTATAGACACAAGGTGTTCCTATCAAAACTGCCTGGTCCGAGAGAGCTTTGATCAAGTCTGAAAACAGAAACTTTAAAACAATATAAATCACATCACAACATTGTAGAGACAGGTTTAAGAGCCCACTGTTCAGATGTATACAGTGAACAAACAGCTTTCCAGGAACTTTCTATCAACATGAGCTTCTCCACTCCATGGAATTCACTGGACCTAGGTGACAAAAAAAAATATATATATATATATATATCTCAAAGGAAATTTTCCTATGCCTAAATTTTAATAAAAATTTCTCTTTTACCAACATCTTTTTTGGCACAAATTGCATGATTTAATAAGGCTGTTTTTCTTACAACATGCAAAAGAGAAAACAGACCTACATTGGCACTCAAAATGGTATCAAGCCCCAAATTAGGATTATTAGCTATTTTTTTTTTGCAAAAAGTGATTAAAATAACAATTTAAATAGATAAAATTGTTTTCTCCCAATCCAACAAAAATGCCCAAAATAACTACTGCCTCAGAATTATTAAACACCTTTTAAAACCCTTTGTGACAGGTGTAATTAATACTTAGTAGAGTACCTTTTTACCATTTCTTTATACTTGAGTGAATCCATCTCATTCATAAAACAAGTACGTTCATTAATATCATTCAATTACATGTTTCTTGATGGATTCCTGATATATGGTCACACTGCACGATTGTAGCCCCGCTTTTCTTGTCAAAGACTGTTTTAGGGGATCACGGGAACAACCCTTAGGTCAGAGGCAAATCAACACTATCTCGATTGCTACGTGTGAACCGCTGAAAGATGTGATACAAGAGCTTGCCCAGAAATCGCTGATGCCATGCAAACAGCCAATAAATATCCAGTAGTATGAGACTTGTGACTGACAGTGAGCGAAGAGACAAGCTCCCATCAATGAGAATTTGAGGCATAGGCTGATGAGAAGAAGAACTACACTGTTGTCTGTGTTGTGTCTACTGGTCCTGTTCTGTATGTATTTTAAGATCTTTGTAATTACTGCACTGTACTCTCTGCACTAATGTTCTGGAGTCAAATACGGAGTCAAAAAAGGGTAAAAAATTTTGAGTTTGTAAAACAATACTCACAAATGTAACAGACTTTGTAACTGTGTTTGAGCAACTACATACACGTTAAAATCCACAAATGTATACGTCAAATTTAAAACAACAACTACAATAATAATAACTTAAATTCACAGATGTGTAAAAAAGATTTGCATTTGTAAATGAAATGTTGTGAATGTGTGAATCAGTAAAATACTTAAAATGTGCAAGAGCAAACCTTTTTTAAAGGTTCCAAATGTGACAGTGGGAGTTTTTGAATGAGATGGAAAAAAACACACATTCGCCTTCTCTGCTGTGTGTGCGAATCTCTTTTTGCAGTTGCGAATTAAAGACCCTGTTTTGAAGGCCAATTGATGGACCAATAGGAAAGCTTTAGCTGGACCAATCAGATCGCAAGGTTTGTTTAACCAATCGGATTTGTTGCTGTCAACCATAGCGCTTTTCCACCAAAAGAACTCTGGTTCTTGAACAAGTTCTGTTCCTGATTCTAGGAACATTGGTTCTTTCCAGTGAACCACCGCATTTCTACACATTTTGAGGGGAACCAGGAATACGTCATGAACGGAGACACTATGGCTGAGTTCAGAGGCATCCTGCTGACCTTGTGAACAGCGGAGAAACGTAACCAAGAGCCCAGAGCTTCAAATACAGCGTTATCGCCCAGTGGAGCTTGACAAGGTCATTCACAACGTTTCATATAAATAAATAATAGGAAAAAACAGGAACATGCCCCATTTTTATGCGTTTTTGGTGAAGTTAGGCGCAATTGCATGTGCGTTGATCAAAGCCGCGGCTCTTGTTTACGTTTCTCTGCTGTCCGTAGAAACGCGGCGGTTCACGGACCTGAGTTCATTTTGTGGAAAAGCGCTATGGTTGACAGCAACAAATCAATGTTCCAATTGGTTAAACAAACCTCGCAATCTGCTTGGTCCAGCTAAAGATTTCCTATTGGTCCATCAATTGGCCGTCAAAACAGGGTCTTTAATCCGCATCTGCAAAAAGAGAATCGCACACGCAACAGAGAAGGAGAATGTGTGGATTTTTCCATCTCATTCAAAAATTCCCCCAGTCACATTTGGAACTTTAAAAAGGTTTGCTCTTGCACATTTTAAACCATTTGAGAAGTTACTGATTCACACATTCACAACATTTCATTTACAAATGCAAATCTTTTTTGCACATTTGTGAATTTAATTTATTATTGTAGTTGTTGTTTTAAATTTCCAATACATTTGTGGATTTTAGTTTTACGTGTATGTAGTTGCTCAAGCACAGTTAAAATTTCGTGTATGTAGTTGCTCATAAGCAGTTACAAAGTCCATTACATTTGTGAGTATTGTTTTAAAATGCACCAGAGCAAACCTTTATGTTCCAAATGTGACAAAAAATGCACACATTCACCTTCTCTGCTGCTTGTGTAAATCTCTTTTCACAGTTGTGAATTTTTGACCCTGATTGGCCAACTGATGTACCAATAGGAAAGCTTTAGCTGTACCAATCATATAGTGAGGTTTATTTAACCGATCAGAACATTGATTTGTTGCTGTCAATCACAGCGCTATTTCACCAAAAGAACTCTGGCTCCTAAACCGGTTCCATTCCTGATTCTTGGAACCTTGGTTCTTTCCAATGAACTGCTGCGTTTCTACACGTTTAAAGGGGAAACAGGTATACGTCATTAGCGGGGGAGTCGCTGTGCCTGAATACAGCGCCAGCACCAAAGACTGTTAGAGTCATTGTTTATTCTTTGTTTACCATGAAGTCAGACCCGAGTGAGATATAATACTGTGTAAATGTTGCCGAGTTCAGAGCCGTCCTGCTGAGCTTGTGAACAGCAGAGAAACGTAACCGAGAGCTGCGGCTCTGACCAACACAAATGGAATCGCACACACACAGCACCAGAAACAAAAAAACAGGGCGTGTTCCTGTTTTATTTCTTTTTATTTATTTATTTGAAACGTTGTAAATTACCCTGTCAAGCTCCGCAGTGCAATAACGCTGCATTTGAAACTCAGCTGGGAACAAACTTTTCTAGGTCGCGAACCAGTTTGTGTAGATGGAAACATACCAAACGGTTCCAAATTCACCTTGCGAACTGGAACCGTTCTTGTTCCTTTTTGGTGGAAATGCACTATCAGAGTTACAATAGAGTAGGGGTCCCCAATTACTTTTACTCAAGGGCCACATCCAACAAACATCGTAAAGGCAGGGTGTCATTCTCATATTTTTTCATACAGTACTTTACAATATTTATTATTTCGGTTAATATATTAAGTCTATGTAAATCGGTAGGCCTTACTAACTACAGTTATTTTATTTTACAAACACTTCAATGAGAGAAGTGATAGTGGCAGGTGGAAACGAGATACCTGAATTTTTGTATTTAAATTGTATCAGCAGCAAATTGCAAGAATGCAAACCCCAGCCTTGTATGTGTAACGAGACCAATGGCCTGATGTGGCAGCAAGTCCAGTTTATATTATTACATTTATTCAAACTAGGAACTATGACTAAACGTTAACTACATCAGTGGCATAGCCACAAATTGATCTTTGGGTGGGCCTGTGTAAAAGTGTGTGGGCACAATTATTCTTTCTGTAATAATAAGCAGTGTGATTTATGAAATTGTAGGCTGCCAACTTTCTGAAACCAAATTTAGGGACACATTTATAGCTTTACTATTTTAAATACTTCACTAATTACAATTTATAAAAATAAATCATGGACAGTTAATACAAGTGAGGACCAATGAGAAGCATGTTCTGTGGAGTACCTGCCCCTCCCTCTGGCTAAGGGAGACCTGCAGAGCTTCTGTCTGTTTCAAACTATAAGTTTTTACAGTCTAACCTCAAAACAATATAATAAATGGTGTCCTGTGTTGGTTCAATACCAAACACGGCTTTCAGTGTCCAAATATCGAACAAAGTTTGGGAACTGTACAGAACGTGGGTGGCAGGCACATGCAAGACCAGTAGAGATAGGTGTTATGGGATTTGTAGCCAAGTTTGCTGCATCCATGCATGTGAACTTCGATATCAGGTGCCGAAAACTATGGGCAGCTGTGGAGGAGTTATCAGAACCAGCTGAAATTCTAGTCAGCAGTTGTGGAAAAGAAAAAAAATACTTGGGGAAAATGCATATTACTTAGGGAAATACACTGTAACGTAAACTGTAGTTCAGAAAATGTTGTCTGTATACTGACCTGTGAGTGTACTGCTATACTAGGAGTGTCTCCCTAGAAGTGGTCCCTACGACGCTAGACCTGACAGTGTGTGTCACCAATACAAACTGAAAGAGCTGTGTCAGAAAAGAAAATAATAACAAATTCAAACTAGACCCTCAGTGACACCAGTCATGAGGTAACATACACTGTAGTTCAGAAAAGCTGTCTGTATATTGACCTGTGAGTGTACTGCTGTAGTAGGAGTGTCTTCCTAGAAGTGGTCCCTACGACGCTAGACCTGACAGTGTGTGTCACCAATAAAAACTTAAAGAGCTGTATCAGAAAAGAAAATAATAACAAATTCAAACTAGACCCTCAGTGACACCAGTCATGAGGTAACATACACTGTAGTTCAAAAAAGCTGTCTGTATATTGACCTGTGAGTGTACTGCTGTAGTAGGAGTGTCTTCCTAGAAGTGGTCCCTACGACGCTAGACCTGACAGTGTGTGTCACCAATACAACCTTAAAGCGCTGTGTCAGAAAAGAAAATAATAACAAATTCAAACTAGACCCTCAGTGACATCAGTCATGAGGTAATGTACACTGTAGTTCAGATAAACTGTCTGTATATTGACCTGTGAGTGTACTGCTTTAGTAGGAGTGTCTCCATAGAAGGGGACCCTTCTATGCTAGACCTGACAGTGTGTGTCACCAATACAACCTTAAAGAGCTGTATCAGAAAAGAAAATAATAACAAATTCAAATTAGAACCTCAGTGACATCAGTCATGAGGTAATGTACACTGTAGTTCAGATAAACTGTCTGTATATTGACCTGTGAGTGTACTGCTTTAGTAGGAGTGTCTCCATAGAAGGGGACCCCACTATGCTAGACCTGACAGTGTGTGTAACTAATATAAACTTAAAGAGCTTTATCAGAAAAGAAAATAATAACAAATTCAAACTAGAACCTCAGTGACATCAGTCATGGGGTAATGTACACTGTAGTTCAGATAAACTGTCTGTATATTGACCTGTGCGTGTACTGCTTTAGTAGGTGTTTCTCCCTAAACGGGGACCCCACTATGCAAGACCTGACAGTGTGTGTAACTAATATAAGCTTAAAGCGCTGTGTCAGAAAAGAAAATAATAACAAATTCAAACTAAACCCTCAGTGACATCAGTCATGGGGTAATGTACACTGTAGTTCAGATAAACTGTCCGTATATTGACCTGTGAGTGTACTGCTTTAGTAGGTGTGTCTCCCTAAACGGGGACCCCACTATGCAAGACCTGACAGTGTGTGTAACTAATATAAGCTTAAAGCGCTGTGTCAGAAAAGAAAATAATAACAAATTCAAACTAAACTCTCAGTGACATCAGTCATGAGGTAATGTACAGTGTAGTTCAGAAACACTGTCTGTATATTGACCTGTGAGTGTACTGCTATAGTAGGAGTGTCTCCCTAGAAGGGGACCCCTCTATGCTAGACCTGACAGTGTGTGTCACTAATATAAGCTTAAAGAGCTGTGTCAGAAAAGAAAATAATAACAAATTCAAACTAGACCCTCAGTGACATCAGTCATGGGGTAATGTACACTGTAGTTCAGATAAACTGTCTGTATATTGACCTGTGCGTGTACTGCTTTAGTAGGTGTTTCTCCCTAAACGGGGACCCCACTATGCAAGACCTGACAGTGTGTGTAACTAATATAAGCTTAAAGCGCTGTGTCAGAAAAGAAAATAATAACAAATTCAAACTAAACCCTCAATGACATCAGTCATGGGGTAATGTACACTGTAGTTCAGATAAACTGTCCGTATATTGACCTGTGAGTGTACTGCTTTAGTAGGTGTGTCTCCCTAAACGGGGACCCCACTATGCAAGACCTGACAGTGTGTGTAACTAATATAAGCTTAAAGCGCTGTGTCAGAAAAGAAAATAATAACAAATTCAAACTAAACTCTCAGTGACATCAGTCATGAGGTAATGTACAGTGTAGTTCAGAAACGCTGTCTGTATATTGACCTGTGAGTGTACTGCTATAGTAGGAGTGTCTCCCTAGAAGGGGACCCCTCTATGCTAGACCTGACAGTGTGTGTCATTCATATAAGCTTAAAGAGGTGTGTCAGAAAAGAAAATAATAACAAATTCAAACTAGACCCTCAGTGACATCAGTCATGGGGTAATGTACACTGTAGTTCAGATAAACTGTCTGTATATTGACCTGTGAGTGTACTGCTTTAGTAGGTGTGTCTCCCTAAACGGGGACCCCACTATGCTAGACCTGACAGTGTGTGTCACTAATATAAGCTTAAAGAGCTGTGTCAGAAAAGAAAATAATAACAAATTCAAACTAGACACTCAGTGACATCAGTCATGGGGTAATGTACACTGTAGTTCAGATAAACTGTCTGTATATTGACCTGTGCGTGTACTGCTTTAGTAGGTGTTTCTCCCTAAACGGGGACCCCACTATGCAAGACCTGACAGTGTGCGTGTGCACATTTGACCAAAACCTTTTCAATAGTTCCGTCCTGAGAGGGTCCCCACAACGTACGACCTGAGAGTATGTGTAACCAGTACCATCCCTAAGGCCTCACCCAAAAGCAATGAACTATCACAATTTTGTACCAGAGAAATTAACTTCAACTGACCACAGTGACCTGCCTCACTAAAACCTATTTCAGTGACTATATGTATATGAAACCTTTTTAAATACCTCCAAGTCAGAGGACGGCGCTCCAGCGCTGAGCACAGGACCGGAAGCTCAGTGGGTTTGTTCTACCATGTCCATCGTGTCAGTGGTGTCCTCTCATGCCTTCTACAGAGATTTCAAACAACAGTAAAACATTTCGGTGAACACCACACACAAATACATTAGTATTTAAAGTGCAATACATTTTACAACATGTTTAATCTCTCATCAGTTAAACAATTGCTGAGTCAAATTGACTTGACATGGATACACCATGGTATTAAAAAAGCGTAAGACACATTTGTCCTGACACAAGTAACAATTTCAGATTATACCACCAATACAACCGCCAATACAACCTGAAAGAGCTGAATCAGAAAAGTAAATAACCAATTTAAACTAGACCCTCAGTGACATCAGTCATGAGGTAATGTACACTGTAGTTCAGAAACGCTGTCTGTATATTGACCTGTGAGTGTACTGCTATAGTAGGAGTGTCTCCCTAGAAGGGGACCCCTCTATGCTAGACCTGACAGTGTGTGTCACTAATATAACCTGAAAGAGCTGTGTCAGAAAAGAAAATAATAACAAATTCAAACTAGACCCTCAGTGACATCAGTCATGAGGTAACGTACACTGTAGTTCGGAAAAGCTGTCTGTATATTGAGATGTGAGTGTACTGCTATAGTAGGAGTTTCTCCCTAAACGGGGACCCCACTATGCTAGACCTGACAGTGTGTGTCACTAATATAACCTGAAAGAGCTATGTCAGAAAAGAAAATAATAACAAATTCAAACTAGACCCTCAGTGACATCAGTCATGGGGTAATGTACACTGTAGTTCAGATAAACTGTCTGTATATTGACCTGTGCGTGTACTGCTTTAGTAGGTGTTTCTCCCTAAACGGGGACCCCACTATGCAAGACCTGACAGTGTGTGTAACTAATATAAGCTTAAAGCGCTGTGTCAGAAAAGAAAATAATAACAAATTCAAACTAAACCCTCAGTGACATCAGTCATGGGGTAATGTACACTGTAGTTCAGATAAACTGTCTGTATATTGACCTGTGAGTGTACTGCTTTAGTAGGTGTGTCTCCCTAAACGGGGACCCCACTAGGCTAGACCTGACAGTGTGTGTCACTAATATAAGCTTAAAGAGCTGTGTCATAAAAGAAAATAATAACAAATTCAAACTAAACCCTCAGTGACATCAGTCATGAGGTAATGTACAGTGTAGTTCAGAAACACTGTCTGTATATTGACCTGTGAGTGTACTGCTATAGTAGGAGTGTCTCCCTAGAAGGGGACCCCTCTATGCTAGACCTGACAGTGTGTGTCACTAATATAAGCTTAAAGAGCTGTGTCAGAAAAGAAAATAATAACAAATTCAAACTAGACCCTCAGTGACATCAGTCATGGGGTAATGTACACTGTAGTTCAGATAAACTGTCTGTATATTGACCTGTGCGTGTACTGCTTTAGTAGGTGTTTCTCCCTAAACGGGGACCCCACTATGCAAGACCTGACAGTGTGTGTAACTAATATAAGCTTAAAGCGCTGTGTCAGAAAAGAAAATAATAACAAATTCAAACTAAACCCTCAGTGACATCAGTCATGGGGTAATGTACACTGTAGTTCAGATAAACTGTCCGTATATTGACCTGTGAGTGTACTGCTTTAGTAGGTGTGTCTCCCTAAACGGGGACCCCACTATGCAAGACCTGACAGTGTGTGTAACTAATATAAGCTTAAAGCGCTGTGTCAGAAAAGAAAATAATAACAAATTCAAACTAAACTCTCAGTGACATCAGTCATGAGGTAATGTACAGTGTAGTTCAGAAACGCTGTCTGTATATTGACCTGTGAGTGTACTGCTATAGTAGGAGTGTCTCCCTAGAAGGGGACCCCTCTATGCTAGACCTGACAGTGTGTGTCATTCATATAAGCTTAAAGAGGTGTGTCAGAAAAGAAAATAATAACAAATTCAAACTAGACCCTCAGTGACATCAGTCATGGGGTAATGTACACTGTAGTTCAGATAAACTGTCTGTATATTGACCTGTGAGTGTACTGCTTTAGTAGGTGTGTCTCCCTAAACGGGGACCCCACTATGCTAGACCTGACAGTGTGTGTCACTAATATAAGCTTAAAGAGCTGTGTCAGAAAAGAAAATAATAACAAATTCAAACTAGACACTCAGTGACATCAGTCATGGGGTAATGTACACTGTAGTTCAGATAAACTGTCTGTATATTGACCTGTGCGTGTACTGCTTTAGTAGGTGTTTCTCCCTAAACGGGGACCCCACTATGCAAGACCTGACAGTGTGCGTGTGCACATTTGACCAAAACCTTTTCAATAGTTCCGTCCTGAGAGGGTCCCCACAACGTACGACCTGAGAGTATGTGTAACCAGTACCATCCCTAAGGCCTCACCCAAAAGCAATGAACTATCACAATTTTGTACCAGAGAAATTAACTTCAACTGACCACAGTGACCTGCCTCACTAAAACCTATTTCAGTGACTATATGTATATGAAACCTTTTTAAATACCTCCAAGTCAGAGGACGGCGCTCCAGCGCTGAGCACAGGACCGGAAGCTCAGTGGGTTTGTTCTACCATGTCCATCGTGTCAGTGGTGTCCTCTCATGCCTTCTACAGAGATTTCAAACAACAGTAAAACATTTCGGTGAACACCACACACAAATACATTAGTATTTAAAGTGCAATACATTTTACAACATGTTTAATCTCTCATCAGTTAAACAATTGCTGAGTCAAATTGACTTGACATGGATACACCATGGTATTAAAAAAGCGTAAGACACATTTGTCCTGACACAAGTAACAATTTCAGATTATACCACCAATACAACCGCCAATACAACCTGAAAGAGCTGAATCAGAAAAGTAAATAACCAATTTAAACTAGACCCTCAGTGACATCAGTCATGAGGTAATGTACACTGTAGTTCAGAAACGCTGTCTGTATATTGACCTGTGAGTGTACTGCTATAGTAGGAGTGTCTCCCTAGAAGGGGACCCCTCTATGCTAGACCTGACAGTGTGTGTCACTAATATAACCTGAAAGAGCTGTGTCAGAAAAGAAAATAATAACAAATTCAAACTAGACCCTCAGTGACATCAGTCATGAGGTAACGTACACTGTAGTTCGGAAAAGCTGTCTGTATATTGAGATGTGAGTGTACTGCTTTAGTAGGTGTTTCTCCCTAAACGGGGACCCCACTATGCAAGACCTGACAGTGTGTGTAACTAATATAAGCTTAAAGCGCTGTGTCAGAAAAGAAAATAATAACAAATTCAAACTAAACCCTCAGTGACATCAGTCATGGGGTAATGTACACTGTAGTTCAGATAAACTGTCTGTATATTGACCTGTGAGTGTACTGCTTTAGTAGGTGTGTCTCCCTAAACGGGGACCCCACTAGGCTAGACCTGACAGTGTGTGTCACTAATATAAGCTTAAAGAGCTGTGTCATAAAAGAAAATAATAACAAATTCAAACTAAACCCTCAGTGACATCAGTCATGAGGTAATGTACAGTGTAGTTCAGAAACACTGTCTGTATATTGACCTGTGAGTGTACTGCTATAGTAGGAGTGTCTCCCTAGAAGGGGACCCCTCTATGCTAGACCTGACAGTGTGTGTCACTAATATAAGCTTAAAGAGCTGTGTCAGAAAAGAAAATAATAACAAATTCAAACTAGACCCTCAGTGACATCAGTCATGGGGTAATGTACACTGTAGTTCAGATAAACTGTCTGTATATTGACCTGTGCGTGTACTGCTTTAGTAGGTGTTTCTCCCTAAACGGGGACCCCACTATGCAAGACCTGACAGTGTGTGTGTGCACATTTGACCAAAACCTTTTCAATAGTTCCGTCCTGAGAGGGTCCCCACAACGTACGACCTGAGAGTATGTGTAACCAGTACCATCCCTAAGGCCTCACCCAAAAGCAATGAACTATCACAATTTTGTACCAGAGAAATTAACTTCAACTGACCACAGTGACCTGCCTCACTAAAACCTATTTCAGTGACTATATGTATATGAAACCTTTTTAAATACCTCCAAGTCAGAGGACGGAGCTCCAGCGCTGAGCACAGGACCGGAAGCTCAGGGGGTTTGTTCTACCATGTCCATCATGTCAGCGGTGTCCTCTCATGCCTTCTACAGAGATTTCAAACAACAGTAAAACAGCCTACAGTTAATGAAATATCACAATTTAATATTAAACATTTGGTAACCACAAATGAGACTATCAGTGTAATTTAATGAATACACAATCTTTTATTTTAATCTACATATTATGCATAACCTAGCTTCAGTTCAAAAATTGAAAAGTTTTAAAAACACATTAGCATTTAGCAGAAAATAAAAATAAAAAGCTGAATTTTACCAGTACTCCTTATATTACAAATAACTACTCTACAACTGCTTAAAGGCTGCTAATTTAAAACATTAAGTGAACTACACAGGCAAAAAAAAAAAAAAAACATAATGCACAATTTAATCTTGAAGAAAAGATTATACTAGATTTACCTTTATATGAGTTTAGAGATACCTTCCAATACATTGGTGTTGATAGTGGCACTGATGACATTCTGTGCTGCTTCATCAAGTGCTTTCACTCTCCTCCGTCTCAATTGTACTGTCCTCCTGGAACTCACAATATGCGTAAATGTAGGCAGACAAATCATAACCTAGCCACTGAAATACATTGCATTGTAATGCTGGTCCCAAGCGTGTATACATAGGGAGGGTTGTGTCAGAAAGATTATCTTTTGTATAAACTATGTCAAATTAACAATGCAGATCACTAACAAGAGTTCCATATCGGATCAGAGAAGGCCCGGGTTAACAATGTCCACCATTGGGATTGTTTCCTGCCAGTGTACCAGTGGAAATTGGGATACTGTTGGTCACAGGAGGAGAAGGAGAGGGGGAACAAGAGTTGAGAGACAAAATAAAGAAGAGGGTGAGGAAGGTGGAGGTGAGAATGGAAACACTGAACGTTAGCACTATGACTGGTAAAAGGAGAGAGGTAGATGATATGGTGGTAGAATTTGCCCCAAAAAATGCAAATGGCAGTAGTAAGTACTTATTTTCAGAAGAAGGAAGAGCATAGGGTGACATTTAAGAGTGGAGGAAGGTCTACACATGTGGACTATGTTTTATGCAGGCGAAGCAACCTGAAGTAATTTAGTGACTGTAAGGTGGTGGCAGGGGTGAAGTATAGCAAGGCATCATCAGATGGTGGTGGTAGGTAGGATGTATTTGGAGGTGAAGAAAAGGAAGTGGGTGAGGGCTAAATCACAGATCAGATGGTGGACGTTAAAGTAAGAACAGTACGGTGTGTGATTCAGGGAGGAGGTGAGGCAGATGCTAGGTGGGGTGGACGAGGTGATGGACAGATGGGCAGAGACTGCAAAAGCAGTGAGGGAATCGGCTACAGGTACTGTGTTTGTTGTATGGACAGAGGAAGGAAGGGAGGAGACTTTGTGCTGGAATGAGGAGATCATGCAGGAAATCTTAAGAAGGAAGTGGTCGACAAAATAGAATTGGAATCTCAAGAGAGATGTCTAAAGAAATACAAAAAAATGCAGCATCAAGCAAACGGAGAAGTGACAAAGGCTAGGGAAAATGCACATGAAAAGTTGTATGAGAATATGGATAGTGAGGTTAGAATAAAAGACATGTATGGACTAGCGAGATGAGAGAGGAACAGGATGTGAGGATGTACAGCATGTTAGGATGATAATGAATGCAGAAGGTATTGTGCAGACTAATGAAGAGATGATATTTGAAGGGTGGAAGGAGTACTTTGAGGAACTGATGAATGTTTGTGAGGAGAATAGGGAGCATGTTAAGGTTAGTCTGGAGCTATGGAGGAACAGTAATTCATTCACTCACTTACTGTAAGTACACATCTAAATGTGAATAAACAGTTCTCGTATTCTGAGCTTAGATGCAGATCAGTCGAGGGGTCAGTGCATTACTCTCCTTTTTCTCCTCCCAGATCTTTCCCTTTTCCTCTTTCCACCTGCCCAGGAACGGCTTCTGCTGTCTCCCTCTCCACAATCTCTCTCTCCCTATAAGTAAACAAATACAAACAAACCAAATGTTACAAGCAAGTCAGGCTTATAGTACACACCAAATGCTCACTGACTTTCAAATAAAGGAGTTGCAAATATAATCATAGGCTACACTGTCAAACACATTGTTTTAGATTTGCAGATTTTTAACATCTCAAAGCAATTTTACGTGATTTAAACTAATTACAAAAACCCACATATTGGTACTTTCTCAAGTGAATGCACTGAAAATACAGTTTTAATAAAACTCTGATTATATGATTCTAATAAAATATCACGTTTACTCTCAATATTAAACATTTACAAATGAAGCGTCGCCTTAAACACTTGCCTCTAACTGGCCTCTATAATGTAAACAGCTGAAGTAACTGTCTCTCTGTCTCTAACATGCATTCATGGAAACAGAGTCCTTTAAAAACTTAATTTTACAAAACCAGCCGAATATTCTCTCTATAACCAGTATAGCGTTAGTTAAAGCACGAAAGCTATTGTTAACGTCACATTTAAGAGCCTCTTTCTCTCTGCACTACTCACACACGGAAATATAGCCCTTTAAAACATTTGAAACAGCTTAATAACTCCCATTCTCTCTATATACAGACAAATAAGACTAAAATAAGCGTCACATTACCGAGTAAAGCCATATATTTAAGCACTTTTACGTGATTTAAAGTAATTACAAAAACCCACATATTGGCACTTTAATTTAACTTTCCCGTCTGTCTTTCTCTCTCAAGTGAATGCACTGAAAATACAGTTTTAATAAAACTCTCTAACTGTCTCTCTGTCTCCAACACGCATTCATGGAAACAGAGTCCTCTAAAAACTTAATTTTACAAAAACAGCCGAATATTCTCTCTATAACCAGTATAGCGTTAGCTAAAGCACGAAAGCTTTTAACGTCACATTTCACGGGCCTCTTTCTCTCTGCACTACTCTCGCACGGAAATATAGCCCTTTAAACCATTTAAAACAGCTTAATAACTCCTATTCTCTCTACATACACACATAAATAAGACTAAAATAAGCGTTACATTACCGAGTAAAGCCATATATTTAAGCCGTTGTTTATTACCTTTCAGCTCGTCCTGTGCACGACCCCGCAGACTCTTCGTGGAACAGAGGGATTATGGGAAGTGTAGTTCCTTTGTAGTTCCGAGTTGCTTTTCCTTCATTCAATGTAGAACGGTGAAAACTACAAACCGCCATTTTATATTCGCTTCCATTACACAGAGCCATTATCTTCAACCAAATGTTCGGCTGAGCTATTTTAATACATAAAGAGTGGACTATATTTACACGTATATGAATTTTACTCTTGAACGTGTCACCATTAAAGACTTTATAACGCTGATGTTTGAACTAAAAGTTTTAATTTAAACAATTTAATTCGCCTCCTCACTAACTTACAATATACTACACCAGGATTAATATTTTGTAACTAAATGTATGTCCATGTACATTTCTTGTTAAGATTATTTTCTATGTTTAAAAGACTAACTAGTTGTGTACGGTGTTTTATTTGTGTTTACCTTGGAGAAGGAGCCAATAATGCAGTGTTTAAAGGACCCTAGTTCATTTAATATGAGTCACTATCAGTGTTGCGTAGACGCAGTAGTGAAGTGTGTACGGACCCCCACGATCTGTGTGTTCATGCAATACCACCGAGTGCCACCGGGGGCGTGGTGAGCAGAGTCACACACAGATGAGACACACGGCTGTCAGGTTTGTGTGAAGCATGGGGGCCAAAAAAAAAACTGCACCACCCATATCAGCATGGCCTCCTGAGTCAGCTGACCCATTTTGGCTGAAAACATTGTGGGGACCAGCAAACCGGTCCCCACCATGTTTTTGGTCCCCACACCGTGAGTGTGCTAACAGGTTGTGGACCCCACCATGTAATATAAACAAACACACACCTTCAAACATCTGCTTTTAAAAACACATCCAGCACAGAGATGTGCTTCATACACATTGCAGAGATTCAAAAACAGAGTCATAAACACAGTGTGTCCAAACACTTGTGAACACCCTTTAAAAATAGTGAATAATATCTGTAGAAAAGCATGACCACATGAATGGGACGCTCTGGAGGGGTTACAAATGAGGTTAAGCTCACTATGCCCAATGTTAACATTGAGTTACATAGGCAAAGAGTCATGTATAGGCCTTTGGAGCAGTGGAACTCTGTTCTTTGGAGTTCAGGTGGTGTTAGCTGAATGCCATCAAATCCTCACAGCTTTGTTCCAGCATCTAATGCAAGGCTTCACAGAAGAGTAGGAGCTGTTACTTAAGGGTTAGTCTTAGACTCAGGTTTAGGTTTATACTAAGGTTTATGTTTAGGGTTAAGTTGGAGAAAGGGTTAATTTAAAGTTAGGGGTCAGATTAGGGTGAGGGTTAGTTTAAGGTTAAGTTTGGGGTTAGGGGTAGGTTTAGGCTTAAGTTTAGGGTAAGGGTTTCTGAATAGTTTAATATTTAACAGATGAAGATTTAAAGCATTTAGAGGAGAATATAAGAAGATCTGCAAACATTGTATAAATTGTGAAAATTGTGTTTTTTAAATCAGATTCATATGAGAAAGATGTTTTCATATTTTCTGTCTGAGTGTTTATCACACACTTTTTTCTTCTTACCCCAAACTTCTACTTTTACGCTGTGCTTGTCTTTCTGAGGCTCATGGCTGGAAATAAGTTGGGAACCCATGGTTAAACTTTCGTAAATCAATGCTAAGCTTGAGTTCGAAGCCCTTAGACCATCTCCTGACTTCTGTGTGTACTCCTGACAAAAAATGAGACATGGAAGAGAAAAGAGGAATCAGAGAGCGAGGGGGAGAGAACAAATACCATGTTAGCACATAATCTTTAAAGTTATTAATGTTTAAAATTGCACAGGAAGGTATTAGCATGAGAAATATCTTAATCTCTCGAGCTGGGTGGGATTACATTTGGAGTTGAATGAATAGTTTTTAAAGACGTCAGAGGAGGCAGAACATGTGCTTTATTTCTGCTTCACTGCTTAACGCATCCATCCTCATAACAAACATTGTTTTTTTTTCAGAAAAAAAAAAAAAAAAAAAATCACACGGTCTGTCAAATGAAAAGCTACATAACCGAGGGTGATTAGAAAAAGGCAAAGAGAGAACAGACTAAGTTTGTGATAGGCAAACACCAAGACGTACTCATAATCCACATTAATGTACGATATTCTTAATTTCTTTATGTAAAATCCTCATACTTATAAAGACCCTGATGGTTTACGCCACCGTCTTCAGCCCGTAGGGGGCGTCAGACCATGCATCCACCCTTCACTTTGCTCTACACATCCACTGGCTTCATCACCCTCAACGAAGGGACATTCATCACGGCAGTATCAGTCTCTACTCTTTTCGGAGGAATTCACAAAAGTTCTGGGACATTGTTGTGAAGATTTGATAGAATACAGCAACATCAACATGTTCTGGGCCATGTGTTTGATTTACTGCAGTGTACTTAGTATATTAATATCATATTGTATTTGTGAGATTTACATTCAGTGAAACATGAAATATTGATAGTGATTGGTTCTGATGGTGATCAGAGGAACACAGCGATCAATCAGAGCATACAACAGAAAGGAGTTCAGATTAAATTAGATTATATCAGATCAGATTAGATTAGATTAGATCAGATTAGAGGTAGTCAGATGATGGGCTTTTGTCTCAGCTGTGAGACATTGTCAGACTCTGGCAGCTGTCCTTTGTATTTATTTGAACACAGTGTTGAAAGACTTCTAACAGACTGAATTGTCAGCTCTGTTTAGTGTCCCCCTGCTGGACCCCTCACCCGTCATCTTAAAAACATAGTCTAAATGGTTCTTGGCTTGAATTTCATCGCCCAAAGACAACCATGAACCTCCATACAATAATGGAGGTACAAGATGTAAGACATAAGATACATGACACTTATTTATTTATTTATTCAGTTTATATTTTGAATAAGAAAGAAAAACCCTACTCAGTTGATAATTTTTCATGAGCTTAGTCTGAATCTCAGTGTTCGTCTATTATTTCTGATCTAGTGAGTACACCAGATGTGATTACAGTGTTGCTGCAATGTGTTTTTAATGTTTAATTTGTTATCTCTAATGGTTAAACAATAACGGTTAAATTTCTAATGGAAAAACAATAAAAAAGACACAAGACACCAATCATTAGATCATCACATCATTAAAATGTGCACATAACAAGACCAGAGCTATTCAAACAGTGAAGTGTTGCAAAATATTGACTTAACATGTAAAATATCCCATAACCTCTTAAAATACGGACTTTTTAAAATAAATATAACAACATCCAGTCCCTAAACACTGATTCACACCCACACACACACACACACACACACACACACACACACATTACAGTTCTGATCTAGTACCTCAGATTAATGACTTACTAACTATCCCTTCATAACTGCTTTCTTGAAATTTGATAACTCCTGAAATGCCTGAAATGGTGAGACATTAAATATTTAGAGAAATCCAAGCGTAATGTGAATTAATGCTGTAGATAATTGTTTTTTTCCACCTTAACGGTGCTGCGCTGCTCTTGTGTTTTGTTGTTTCTTGTTTGGAGCCGTGTCAGAATAATGTTGTGCTCCTGATGTGTATTCTATCATTATTCTCTAAGCCTGTGGGAAGGGAGGAAAAGCTAATGTTAAAAGCAAAGATGTCGTCTGAAAAATGGACGCGAGGAACAATGTCTATCATCCTTTTATCCTCCGGAAATGCAGAGTGATAATTATCTCACATTACTAACACACACAAAGCTTGTTCTCTGGTCCTTCCATATGACACTGATAGAAAGGACCGGAGCTAAGTGTGTTTTCAAAATTGCACAGTACATAATAATAATAATAATAATAATAATAATAATAATAATAATAATAATCAAAGCTGGATTCCATCACATACGCATCACTGCAGACAAATTTCTGCTCAGATTTGGAGTAATTTGGAAAAAAAAAGCCAAAATATTAGCCACGTGTGACCTGTCTCGCTCTCTCAAAATATATCTAGACAAGACCATCAATGGTCTGCCATATAATAACAGGACATAAGTGGTGATGCAAGGTCTGGATTATAATCATCGTCCTTTGGACAAGAGCAAGAAGTCAGAGGTCAGTGGCTGTGCAGGACGCAGGGTTTTTGCTCCTAATTGGAAACTATGTCTCTCTGAGAGCATTATTTTCCATGGACTGTGATTTTAAAGCAGTTTCAAGTGTTTATTACCAAAAAGTAGCAAACAATTTTCACTATTATATACACACACATATATTTTCACTCAACAGTTGCAATCTTGCACTTTTAAAAACACTCTTAATCTTATAAAGTGAATTATTGTTAATATACAGTTTTAATTTCATATGTGGGGGACTGAAATATTACAACTTTACCGTCTTTGAAATCCTGAGCCATATTTATCAATGACTTTAAACTACAAAAGTTGCCCCAACAACAAACACTAGAAAAAAGAAATGTAAAATTATAATAAGTAAAATATGAAGAAAAAAAAACATTAGCAATGGAATAAATCCTAAAGGTCCTGTTTTTGTCACAGTTTAATTTGTTTTATGTGGTTCACAACATCTCTCTCTGTGGTTTTCAGGCTGAGGCGGGGCTCTGTGAGTAAGAACCCTGAAACACTATCATGTTACATGAAGCACATGAATAATACATGAAAAAAAAACAACAACACAAAAGTATGCAACAAAAACGACACGACCTGGTGATGATGCAACTTTGAGCCTCAAGCTTCTGTTACAGACACAGAGCCTAAATAAAAGCCCCTTAGAGACCTACACCTTCCCCGGTAAATCAGACTGAAGTCTTTAATCGTAAGGAAGGAGCATTTACCAGTGCCTTTTAATCAAGCCGTGACTGGTTGTTCAGGTCAGTGGATGAAGCCTGTATAAAGCAGAGAAGATAGAGAGGACTGATTTAGTTCTTTGGAGAATAACTCTGCATTTCATGGTGTTTGGAAAGTCTCTCTGGCCAATCAGAGCTCTAAAATATTTACACATCTTGTTTAGTCCCTACTCCACTGGCTTGGAACCAGGAGTGAGCAGGGACTACAAAAGAAGCCGGGTCCAGGAACCAAATTCATAAGCAGAGTGAAGTTGAGTAGAGGCAAGTAGGTACCATGAATTGGAAAAGCGCCAGTCCTTCACAGGACAACCCCCCCCCCCCCCCCCCCCCCCAAACATTTTTGAGTCACCAATCCACCTGCCAACGTGTGTTTCAGGACTGTGGGAGGAAACTGGAGCACCCGGAGGAAACCCATGCAGACACACGGAGAACACACCACACTCCTCACAGACAGTCACATGGAGGAAACCCATGCAGACACAAGGAGAACACACCACACTCCTCACAGACAGTCACCCGGAGGAAACCCATGCAGACACAGGGAGAACATACCAAACTCCTCACAGACAGTCACCCGGAGCGGGAATCGAACCCACAACCTACAAGCGCCTGGAGCTGTGTGACTGCGACAACTACCTGCACAATGCCACCCACCAGTACTTTTAATTTAATTTAATTCGTTTTAACAAGTTCTGGAATTTAAATAAATGGCCGAATTCTCTGTACATGTGGGAGGTTACAGGGTTCAGTTTAATTCCATGTTTAGTTCAGTGGCTCAGTGTAACAGGTTTAAAATAAAGTCAGTCTCTTACTGTTTGATTAATGAATGGAATTACTTCTCAAACCAATCTGTCAATCAATTAATCAGTCAAGTTCTATAGAAAATGAAAGGTCTTTTCTTTCATTTGCACTTTAACTTCTTCTCAACCCAAACAACACCTTTTTCTCAAACAGAGGTGGAAACAGAGGAGCTTGTTTTGCATATCATATTCCTTTTTTCACTCTAAGTGTGTCTAAAAGTGTGTTCATGGTTTTATTATTCAGATTCCTCTTATTTTCTTCAGCTTTTTCTGTTTCTCATATATTTATTGCATCTTCTTTTTACAGTCCTCTGAACTTGTTCTTTTTCTCTCTCTGATTTCTTTCATTCCCCGAAGAGAATCACAGTGGAGAGCCTCCTTGTCGGCTTATATTTGCAAAACAACAGGCTTTAAAAGCTCGACTAATTCAGACCGGGTGAATTCATTCTGAGAACTGAAGCATCTCCACCTACTTCAGCATTTCAGAAATGAACAGCCTCCTGCAGAGTGCTCCATGTGCTCTATTTAAGGTGGAGCAAGCAATCTTTGAGGTCAGATAAAGGCCACCTTAAACTGATCGTCTCTCACCGGTGAGTCCAGCTCTTTAAATAAGATTCATTAAAAAACAGCAGAGACTTTGGGAAATAAAGAGAACCTACTGCAACAAAAAAGTGGTTTGCGGACATTTTAAAATAAATCATTTTAGAAATTAAAATGATGCACAGACAGATTCAAACATTATCAACAACAACAACAATAGAACCCTACAAAACTCCAGTGATTCTTTTTCTTTCTGCAGTCATATTAGTGACACCTAGTGGCCTGGATGTGTGAGAAATGCAGCACTAAACCCATTTAAAACATTTTACATGGGTAGAAATAGCATAACATTAAATCAGCTTCAAAGTAAATGCCTCAACTTACTAATGTTTATGCAGCTGAAAGCAGCAAATCCTCAAAGCAATGAGGACATCTAGAACATCTCTCTCGATCTGGAATATTAGACAAGTGTTTGTATTGTATTGGCTCATTGCCATAGCTTGTACTATAAGTAGAGAATTCCTTCCTCTGTGTGACTGTTTAGATGTTTATCCACTCCAGCTCCATCACTCTAGAGAAAACAGTTCCACTGTTCCACAGCCCAGTGCTGGGGGTTTACACCCCTCTAGTCCACGTCTGGCATTGGGCTGTAAATTTCAGTTCATGCTTTTCTGTGGATGCTTTGTAAACTACAATAATGTTATCTTCTTCCCACAGTCATGCTGTAATTAGGTCAGGTGATGCTGAAGAGCGCTGTGCAGTAGTCATCCTCTCGAAGGTTGCCAGGTTCTCGTGTTTTCCATCGCTCTCTAAAGCCTCCCCTCCTCTCTGATTATTACAGCTCCTGTCCTTACGCACCGTTCACAGAATGGACTTTTGTTCAGAGGATAAAATGACCTTTACGAAGCTCCTCACTCAGCCGTGGAGTTTGGGACAAAAGCGAGACGATGGAGAGCTCTTTATCGGCAAAATTTTACGGGCTCCCTTCCACCGACTCCGACAGAAGAGCGGCGCCAGGCTTTGTCTGAGAAATTGTCTCTAACACTAATCCCATTTCATGCCAGCTCATTCCCACTCAGCGGAATATCGGAAACTTGCGCGAGAAAAGGAGCGCTTCTGAGCAAAATGGCACAATTGAAATTCTCCTGAAGAGAAGTCTATCAGAGCTGGGATTGGACACGGTGCTCACAATAAAACCCCAAGTTTCCCTTTATGTGAGCCATCGTTCTGGGAAT
The DNA here is from genome assembly GCF_029633855.1 of Hoplias malabaricus. Lineage (NCBI taxonomy): Eukaryota > Metazoa > Chordata > Actinopteri > Characiformes > Erythrinidae > Hoplias > Hoplias malabaricus. The sequence goes on along the minus strand of NC_089816.1, from coordinate 21,283,172 downwards.
AGATCTGAAGTCCACTGCAGAGGAGAGTGCATAACTGAGGGGGACTTTTATTTTGTTTTCACAGGCCACATGGCAGACAAAGACAATCTTAGCAAGCAAAAGGAATCTCATATAAAGTGAATCATTTGTAATGTTAATTTTGAGCCAGTTTCTCAAGCCTAGTCTTGGTCATGGGTCATCATTCATAAGAATAAGCTGTCCATGACAACCCTCTTAAGCCTTTAAAAACATCTGATGATTGGGTACAGCTTCATCTTGAGATGAATTTGCGCACATTCGACTCAGGGTGTGTTCAGACTTTGATTTGATTCAAATGAACCCTGATGCTCTGCTACTGCGGTTCATTAAAGTAAGTATGAGCACTGTGTGGTTTGTTTCAAGTGTGAAAACAATATAAATCAAAGGCATCTAAACAAACCAAACACAGATGTAACAACAATTGCGCTTTGAGGGAACAGAGTGCCATAAAAACAAGGGAAGATCCAAGGTCAAACGTCCTAACATCTTCTCTCTGTAGCGGAGCTGCTCTGGAATTTCTAATGCTGTTTTGACTCCTTTATCCATTTCACCAACTCTCACTGTGTTGATAAAATTACCTCAACAAATCACATACACAGCCATAACATTACAACTACCTTCTTATTTCTATGCTCATAGTCCATTCTCTCAGCTCCACGGACCATACAGATCACTCTGTAGTGCTACAATTATAGACTGAAGTCCATCTGTTGCTTGGCATGCTTTGTTTGACCCCATTTCACCCTGTTCTTGATGATCAGGACCCACACAGCACCGGTATGATTTGGCTGGTACATCATTCTCAGCGCTACAGTGACACTGGTGTGGTGGTGGTGTTGGGTAACCTGAAACTGTAGATATTATTTTTCCACTGTTTACAGAAGTCTTGCAAAAGAAGTGGTTTTACATCAAGTCCTAAGCACATAAAACACATGAATGAACAGTGGCTCTGCTCTATGATGGAAACAGGGAAGCCAGCACTATACATTGTTGCCACATTTACTTTGGACACCACAGATTGTTATTTGCAAACAGCACACCACATTATTTTAATATAAGAAATTACTGTTCATTTTCACTAGATTTCGGACACTGCACATAATAGATGTGGCTATTAACATCTTCTATAGCAGCAGGTAGCAGCAGAACCATTTTAATAAAGCCCTTTCTCTGTGCATGTTTAATTTCCTGCCGCGTAAGTTTTCTTTACTGTGGCCTTTAGATTGTTTGGTAGCAGCATTATTAGTCTGATGAAGAATGATGGAAACAAATGGGAACAGTGGAACGCCCAGAGCGAGAGTGCAGATGTTATTTCCCATTATCCCGCGCAGAGTGAGAGACTCTGCTTTAATTATACACGGCCCGAGCAGTGCGCGTTCGCCCCGAAGGCCATGAAGGAACCTCACAATCTTCACTCGCTGAGAATGAAGATGCGAGGCACAGCTGCTTTCGCTGTGGAGATATGAGGTCAGGGCGGAAGGTAAGCTGTGGTCAAAGATATTTGTTTCCTGCTGTTTATTCAGCGGTGATCTCACTCGACTCATGGGATGAATGACATTAAACGCCCCTTTTCGGTCTGTATACAGCAGCTCTCTTCGGAAATGAAGGGCATTCATCTAGAGTTTCTTGCTCTTTTTTGTAAGATTAAAGGTTTTAGTGTAGATCTTGCGGAACATTGCGGTGAGGATTTGATGGAATTAGACACTTAAATGTTAGTGACGTCAGGTACAGATGATGCATGATTAATTCTGAATCACAGACACCACTCAGAAAGACTTCAGCCAACACATTTACACTTCTCCACAGTTTAAGAGCTTCACAGCTCTCTTGCTCACACTTGGCATTGTGTCCTGTTTCATTTTATGGTTTTCTACAGATTAACCTCACTGGGTCAGTTAGATATGCACCTTAAATGAGACGTAACGTTGTCCTACAAAGGTTTGCTCTTCAAGTGGGACATCCTTATCCACAAATGCTTTGAACATATTTAAGATCTTTGTGTCCATCATGTTGTCTGAATCTGGACCATCTGCAATTGATTTTCTGAAAGATATGAATCATTTCAAGGGTTTTTCCCAGCATTTGAACCATATCAAGGATTTCTCAAGAATCTGAACCACATCAAGGCCCTGGGCCCCTGGGAGCTGGCCCTGATGACCCGGTCAGTAATCCTTTCTTGCACTTGAACAGTGTTAAAGCAGGTTTAAATCGTATGACTAGTCTCTGGGACAGTGCATTTGCCAGCGATGAATCAGCCACCGCATGTGAGTCACACAGAGGGAGTGCTGTTAAAGAGGTTCTCAGTAAAAGGTCACAGAGAGCCTTCTGTTTCCTTCGCCATCTGTGAAAGACAGGAAGCGGCTACCTGTCACTGAGATCCAAAGATGACAATACAGCCATATGTTAAGGATAAGTCAATTCCGCTGAGATAATGACATCCTAAACCTTGACAACATCCCTGACATCTTTGCTTGGAGACACAGGATATCTGGAGGAACCTAGTTGTGGCATTGTTATGAAGGACACAGGTATTTCTGTCTAATCAGGATGAAGCTTTTCATCCTGGGTGTGGGGGGAAGGTAATATACAGTTCATAGACATGGATTCCTAATATAAACAGAAATGAATAAAGTTATATGACGCTATTTTAAGGAACATTATTGATTAAACTAGTGCTCTGTCCAGGCTGTGTTCCTGCCTCAGACCCACTATGACCCTCAGGATGAAGAGCTTACACGGAATGAATGAATGAATGAATGTTCCAGATGCACTTCATCCAAAAATCCAAGGTCATCATTTTCAGTCTTGATTTCAACCTTACAATGTGCATTTTCTCCTCTTTGGCTTCTTTCTTCTTTTTTTAGGGAAAGAAGGTAATGAGTCCAGAACCTCACTGTTATCTCTCCATCTCCGAGCTCCTGTTGAGCAGATTCCTGGAGCCGAGCCGCCACCTCACGCTGCTCTGGACTCTGAGATCCGCTCTGTGTTTGGGAACATGATCCGGAGCAGCTTGAGCGAGACGCTCGGGAGCAAATGCTCACTCAGATTCTGGCAGGCACCGCTCCGTCTGACCCATTTTGGATTTACAAATACTCTCGTGGCTGTGGGGAAGAGTTACAAGTATCACATGGAGGGAGAAAGCATATTTCCAGTGCAAGGAGAGGATCTGAGAACAAGTGGCTTTTAGATAAACAATAGTGGACTGTTTTTATTTATTGTAGATGCAATTGATGATAATAATAATTCATTCATTGTCTGTAACCCTTAACCAGTTCAGCGTTACAGTGAGTATGTAGCCACCCTGGAGGGGGCAGCAGCAATAATAATAATAATAATAATAATAATAATGGCAGCATGGCGATGCAGCAGGTAGTGTGTCGCAGTTACAGAGCTCCAGGGTCCTCGAGGTTGTGGGTTCGATTTCCGCTCCAGGTGACCGTCTGTGAGGAGTGTGTTGTGTTCTCCCTGTGTCTGCGTGGGTTTTCTCCGGGTGACTGTCTGTGAGGAGTGTGGTGTGTTCTCCCCGTGTCTGTGTGGGTTTTCCCCGGGTGACTGTCTGTGAGGAGTGTGGTGTGTTCTCCCCGTGTCTGCGTGGGTTTTCTCCGGGTGACTGTCTGTGAGGAGTGTGGTGTGTTCTCTCTGTGTCTGCGTGGATTTCCTTCAGGTGACTTTCTGTGAGGAGTGTGGTGTGTTCTCCCTGTGTCTGCGTGGGTTTCCTCCGGGTGACTGTCTGTGAGGAGTGTGATGTGTTCTCCCCGTGTCTGTGTGGGTTTTCCCCGGGTGACTGTCTGTGAGGAGTGTGGTGTGTTCTCCCTGTGTCTGCGTGGGTTTCCTCCGGGTGACTGTCTGTAAGGAGTGTGGTGTGTTCTCCCTGTGTCTGCGTGGGTTTCCTCCGGGTGTTCGGGTTTCCTTCCACACTCCAAAAACACACATTGGTAGGTGGATTGGTGACTCAGAAGTGTTCGTAGGTGTGAGTTGCCCTGTGAAGGACTGGCTTGCACCCAGTGATTTTGGGTAGGCTTCGGACCCACCGCGACCCTGAATTGGATAAGTGGTTTCAGACTAGAATGAATGAATAATAATAATAATAATTGTAGTATCTCCTTTTATTCCTTCCTTCCAGGCTCAGTGCATCTATTAACACATGATTATGAACTGGATTATTTATGTTATTAAAATAACACTAGCTGAGATTTTTTTGCTCCTGCGCTCCCCCTACTAATGCAGAGTGTAATGCATATACTGCACCATCCTGAAATTAGGGAGAAGGGAAGGAAATGAGTATTTAGTTTCCTGCCCACATCCAAATGTTCAATAATGTGTTTTTTTGCAGTGCCTAGTTCAGAGTAGCAGCGGCAGAGACTCTAATCTCCCGAAGTATATCAGAGTGAAGTATCTCAATGATTTTGAATCTATAATTCTAATGTAAAATTACAATTTTGTCACTTTAAATTGGTATTTTGTCTGGCACGGAAATATACCATGTAACTTCTGTCTTTACTAAAGCATTTATTTATTTTTTCAATGTGAATAGATATTAAATGATGAATGAGAGGTTTTGAAAGCACTTGGAGCATCCAGGCTTCATCTCCTTTGTCATTAACACATGCACACCTTAATAAAGCTTTTTGGAATAACATGTTAATGGTCTGAGTGTGTGATGCTGACATTTTCAAAAAACCTGGCGAAACCCAAGGGAAGTGTTCCACAAAGACCTGGTCACAAAGATAAACACGTTCAAAGATGTGTGCAATTACATTGCCCACATCTCATGGCTGGAACAGCGTCAGATTGAAGTTATTTCTCATTTGGATTGAGGTCCAGGGTTCCACCGTGTTCCACATTTCCCCGAAGAGTCAGAGGAGTGAGGAACATGCGCTTTTTAAAGCTCCTTAAAACCCCAGAGGTCAGGCCGAGGTCACAGCTGGTGAAATGAGATCCGAGACGAGAGGGAAGCACATCCGTCTCCGTGGCTTTTTATCGGATATCCGGATATTTCTTCCTCCTCTCTGTCCGTGATATCCACGCGTCTGCTGAGAATTAGCGGCTCTTATGAATTTTGAACATAATTTCCATTCGCTCTCTTTCATTGTCCTCTTGACACATGATTAATGCAGCTGTGCCCACTTTGCCAAGCAACTTTTTTGTCAATTTTGCAGGAATAATGGACGTGTAATTAAGCGGTAAAATGACCCTTTGTGAAGGCTGGGGATGCGGTGATTGCGAGTGGTGTTGGGTCCATTGTCATCTGGACACGTTAGAAGTTAGTGATTAGTGCTCAGCCATTCTCTGACTCTGTTTTAAAGCGGCTCCAGAAAACGGCTCCAAATATCCAATGACAGCAAAAGAACAAAACACTGAAAGAGATTAGCAAACAAACAATGAGTAAACAAAAACAAGTTAAAACAAAAAACAATTATCTTGTTACCTTGTCTGAGCTCAGACGCTGCCAGAACAAGGGCCAGTGATGAAACTTAGAAAGAACTAAACATAGTATAAGTGCAATACACAGAATCTAGTCAGTCCTCAAACTTATAAAGAATAGTTAAGTGCAGTATAAGCGCAGTACAGTCTGTCTCGGTGTGCACTTAGATTAGTGCTCACTTAAGTGGGTCACAAAAGGATGGGGCTTCAGTCTGGACTCTTCGGACAGCCAGTGGAGGTTTGCTTCACCATCTAGGAACCAGGACTGAGAAGAATCTTGATGCTAGTGTTTAATGTTTTGAGATTAGACAAAAATTAGACTTAACATTTAGTCATCAGTAAATACACAAACACACACACACATGGATTAATGATTGGGGCAGTAAACACACATTCACTAGAGATTAGGGGCAGTAAACTAACACACACTAGTGTTTAGGGCCAGTGAGCCAGAGCTACACTCTGAATCCTGACGGCTGGCCCACATCTGGACAAGCCAAAATGGACTCTACAATCACATTTATTAAAGTTGATGTGATTCTGGACATGGACCATATGTTTTTAGTTTGGTATGTAATTTAACCCCCACCCCATGTTGGGTAGATGTGTTAATTATTTAATTGTCATCAGACTTGGTGCAGAACCAAATCAGATCCAATCAGAAATAACTCAGTGGCGATCTCTGTAAGTGAAGAACATATCTACCCTGTAGTTCAGTTTTACACAAAGTAGATTTTCAAAATTCTGACAACTGACCCATTAAGTATCGTCAAAAATCCCCTCTGAACAACAGGAAGAACCACTGCGAGAAGCCTAGACCTAAAAGAACAATTCCAAGGAACAGTGATCTAATACAAAGGCTTAGAGGAACTCAAAGAACCACTGAGTAGAAGCAAGACTCAAAATGAGAACCTCCTTCAGAAAGGGAGTGCAAACAATTTTGTGGTTTGATGCAGATAAAGACCAACATTTTAATGGATGGATCTTTACTAGAACTTTATGTTCAGGCAAAGAATTACATAACTGTACTGTAACTGTTTCTTTTCATGAGATTGAAGTCTGAAAGTGAAGATCTCTTTGGAACATTAAGAATCATCTTTGAAGAGAACTTAGAATGAAAGGATATTTGTCCTGGGTGCAGCAAATTAAATATGAAACGTGACAGAGTCCAGCGCAATGTTGTGATGTTAGTAAATTCTCAGGGAAAGGAACTGAAGGGAAGGTTGCTGCATTTAATGAATTAAGAATCACAGAGTCAACCAGCTTCAAAGTTCTCGCCTACAACAGCAATAATATCCCATGGCTGCTTTCCACAGTGAACCATTACAGAGACCATGTCTCTAGCGAATGAATAAACCTTTCTAAAGCTCCCAGCAGAGATCACTGTGCAAAGCCTCAGAAGGAACTAAAGTTTCTCAAAGTGTTATTCGTACATCTCTCACCTTTACACCTCCCCTTCCTTCACTCCCAATTCTTCCAAACCAAGTTTACCACTACAAATGAAATCCTTATTAGGTCGATTATGAAATGCATCATAATGCTGATGTTATTCCGACTCTGCTGTTGCTCAGAACAGCAGATGGATCCATCGCTCAGATGGAAATTCATGCTCGGCTGCGTCTCTGAGATGAGGTTATTACTCTTCAGTTCCATAACAACCACACAACACTTTCTTAATCAACAGGAAGAGTGACAGCAAGCTAGAGGCGGTGATTATTTACTGCTCTGAGCTCCTGGGGAATAAAATATAAAATTTAAAACTCTTCCTGACAGACTTCCTGTTTCTTAACAGCGTTCCTTACATTCGCAGTTCTGAGAACCAAAAAAAATAAAAAATAAATAAAAAACAACGAACAGTGGAAAGCAAACGCTGTACAGTTCACTGTCTGTTTTCATTCTTCACACAACTTGGAGGATGATTCTCCATGTTTTGTTAACTACTGCTACCCCAAAACAAGCAAGACGTCAGGTCAACATGCTTTGTTTGTTGAAGCTGAACACATCTAACCAGGGATCCCAAGCTGGGGTGGAATGATCTAAACTAAAAGGGCAGAAAATCAATGAGACAAAATTAAGGGGATCAGCTGGAGACATATAGGCCCCATTGAGCTAAGCCCTGAAATTCACCCAGAAACATATCCAGACAATTAGGGATGAGGACGGGGGTTTATTTGATCTAAAGAACTCCAGTGGAGTTTTGTGAGTAGATGTGTGTCCATGCTGAAGTCCTGTGGTCATTCTGGAGTGGGTGTCATGCCCGTGTAAGGACTTAAGTGCCCTGGATTTTTCTTTGACAGACAAACAGTTCCCATATTCGTCCGAAATTATACCCATTTAAATAGGTTACAGAACTGGAATCAAAAAACTGTAGGTTTCCTCTGTGCAAAACATAATGGATAACATATTCATAACATTTACAGTGCCTTGTGAAAGTATTCGGCCCCCTTGAACTTTTCAACCTTTTGCCACATTTCAGGCTTCAAACATAAAAATATAAAATTAATTTTTTGGGGAAGAATCAACAAGTGGGACACAATCATGAAGTGGAATGAAATTTATTGGATGTTAACAAGTAAAAAACTGAAACGTGGGGCATGCAATATTATTCGACCCCCTTGCATTAATACTTTGTAGCGCCACCTATTGCTGCAATTACAGCTGCAATTACAAAGGTCATCTGGCCAGAGCACTTTCTTCCACATGTTTGGTGTGTCTCCCAGGTGGCTTGTGGCAAACTTTAAATGAGACTTTTTAAGGATATCTTTGAGAAATGGCTTTCTTCTTGCCACTCTTCCATAAAGCCCAGATTTGTGCAGTGTATGACTGATTGTTGTCCTATGGACAGATTCTCCCACCTCAGCTGTACATCTCTGTAGTTCATCCAGAGTGATCATGGGCCTCTTGGCTGCATCTCTGATCAGTCTTCTCCTTGTTCAAGATGAAAGTTTAGAGGGACGGCCTGGTCTTGGTAGACTTGCAGTGGTCTGATAATCCTTCCATTTCAATATGATTGCTTGCACAGTGCTCATTGGGATGTTTAAAGCTTGGGATATCTTTTTTGTATCCAAATCCGGCTTTAAACTTCTCCACAACAGTATCTCAGCCCTCCCTGGTGTGTTCCTTGGTCTTCATGTTGCTCTCTGCACTTTGAACAGGACCCTGAGACTATCACAGAGCAGGTGCATTTATACGGAGACTTGATTACACACAGGTGGATTCTATTTGTCATCATCAGTCATTTGGGACAACATTGGATCATTCAGAGATCCTCACTGAACTTCTGGAGTGAGTTTGCTGCACTGAAAGTAAAAAGGGCCGAATAATATTGCACGCCCCACTTTTCAGTTTTTTATTTGTTAAAATATTTTGACACATCCAATAAATTTCATCCAGCTTCACGATTGTGTCCCACCTGTTGATTCTTCACAAAAAAAATTCATTTTATATATTTATGTTTGAAGCCTGAAATGTGGCAAAAGGTTGAACAGTTCAAGGGGGCCGAATACTTTCACATGTGTGTCTTAAGCTAGTGGAGCTACAGAAAGAGCTCAGAGCCTCAAATAAAGCACTATCATGTAGTGGAGTTGGAGTGTTATGTTGTCCTGAAAGTTGTTCTGAGTAACAGACCAGCCAAGCAAGTGGAAAATGGAAAACAGGAAATTAAATGAAATAAAAAAAAGCATGAAATTGCTGTGTCTGTGTGTTATCTGGGGCTGTGGTCAGCACAACTCAAGGCACATTCACCTTTAGGCCCCTTTCCTACACTGTTCTCACAGTTCACAAACTCAGCAAGTCTGCTCTGGAACCATACTCCCAAAAACTTTAACAGAACCCTTATATGTGGTTCTCTGCTGGTGCTGTGTTCCACTCTGGAACATTTCAGAGAATGTCATGTATTGGCTCTTCAAATCTGGACCTTGGATCCAGCCAAGATTTTAAAATGACTGACATTGCTATACCTGCCACTGATAATGCACTTGACAGGCCAGGTGTAGGGTCATACCGGTCTGCCATTTTAAAATCCTGGAACTGACTTGGAAATTAGATCCAGTGATGATCTGAGGATAACTGTAGAAGATGAGTATACTCATTTTGCTATAAAGAGTATCAGCTTACTCCCAGACATATATGGCCATGATGGCCACTGTAGAATGACAACATGACTTTGGGTCTATGAGCACTGTTAAAGAACAGAATGGAAAAATTACAAAACAGCGTGATCAAATATTGTGCCTGGTTCCTTGGCTTGTGTCATGGTGTGTTTGTAAGTCCCTGGGGATTTTCTTTTCTTTTCCAAACAAATTAATTACACTTTGAATAAAGATATGACCCTGGTGTTAGCGTGGGTGGAAGATCTGTATGGGATGGCTAATGGCTAATAGCAAAGCTGAAGTTATAAATGTGAAAAGAAGGGATTTAAATTAATGGAAGGAAGGAAGAAAAAACAGTAGCTCTCAAATGAATGAGAAGAACAGATTTAGAAGCAGGGAGCCTTGTTTACACTCTGACAGAATACGTTTGTATATGAGCTCAGAAATAACCTGTAAACTCTTCAGGGCTGAAATGAACAGGGATGACTTGCAAATACAGCACCTTCAGTTTCGAGTTCATTCGAGCTGGAGATGTGTAAGAGTTGGGCTGGAAATGAAGTGAGACACAAGAGCTGCTTTGTCTTTTATAGGACGCTCCAAATCTGAAGAACTATGTTTATCACACTCTCAGAAAAGTGCATTCTAGACTCTGATAGGAAAAGGGCAAGGGTCTCTCTCTTTCTCTCTCAGCCCCCCACCCCTCTTATGGAATGTACACGGGCAGAACAAGTCCACTACACCAGCAAATATTCCTTTTCTCCTTCACCATTTATACTGCTCTCTCTCTCTCTCTCTCTCTCTCTCTCTCTCTCTCTCTCTCTCTCTCTCTCATCCTCTCAAACATCCAAATTTCACGCTGTTCTCAGAGAAGCTGAACATGGCACAATTACTGTCACTCAGCCCAGTTTGACTCGACTCGACTCAGCTCAGCTCAGGTTCAGCTCAGTTCGGCTCCACGTACAGGTCTGAGATACTCCTGAGAAACATGCACCTGAGAATAGAATCTCTACCTGCTTTAATTCGAGTTTAGTTTGCAATGAGAGTCAGATTAAAGATGAGTCGAGTCTGATTCTTCCAAATAAAATAAAATGCAAATATCACAAAGCCTTTCTTGAATTAAAAACTTCATCAGGGCTCAGACTGATGAACAACAGTTTGACTATTATGATTTAGGATAGTAATACAATCCGGATTCCAAAAAAGTTGGGACACTAAATAAATTGTGAATAAAAACTGAATGCAATGATGTAGAGATGGCAAATGTCAATATTTTATTCGTAATAGAACATAGATGACAGATCAAAAGTTTAATCTGAGTAAATGTAACATTTTAAAGGAAAAATATGTTGATTCAAAACTTCACAGTGTCAACAAATCCCAAAAAAGTTGGGACAAGTAGCAATAAGTGGCTGGAAAAAGGAAATCGAGCATATAACGAACAGCTGGAAAACCAATTAACATTAATTAGGTCAATTGACAACATGATTGGGTATAAAAAGAGATTCTCAGAGTGTCAGTGTCTCTCTGAAGCCAAGATGGTAAGAGGATCACCAATTCCACCATTATTGCGCAGAAAGATAGTGCAGCAATACCAGAATGGTGTTACCCAGCGTAAAATAGCAAAGACTTTTAAGTTATCATCATCAACCGTGCATAACATCATCAAAAGACTCAGAGAGTCTGGAACAATTGCTGTGAGTAAGGGTCAAGGCCATAAAACTCTACTGGATGCTTGTGATCTCTGGGCCCTTAAACATCACTGCACCTCAAACAGGAATGCCACTGTCAAGGAGATAACAGAATTGGCTCAGGAATAATTCCAGAAAGCATTGTCAGTGAACACAAGCCATCTGCCGTCACGATTCACGTTTTGAAGTTCTTTATGGAACACTGGGACGCCATGTCATCCGGACCAGACAGGACAAGGATAACCCAAGTTGTTATCAACACTCCATTCAGAAGCCTGCATCACTGATGGTATGGGGTTGCATGAGTGCTTGTGGCATGGGCAGCTTGCATGTCTGGAAAGGCACCATTAATGCAGAGAACTATGTTCAGGTTCTAGAACAACATATGCTCCCATCTAGACGTCATCTCTTTCAGGGAAGACCCTGCATTTTTCAACAAGATACTGCCAGACCACATTCTGCAGCAATTGTAAGAAGGGGGGATGTCACACAGTGGTAAAAAATGGCCTTGTCCCAACTTTTTTGGGATTTGTTGACGCCATGACATTTTGAAACAACATATTTTTCCCTTAAAATGATACATTCTCTCAGTTTAAACTTTTGATCTGTGATTTGTGTTCTGTTATCAATATAATATTAGATGTTGGCACCTCCACATCATTGCATTCAGTTTTTATTCACAATTTGTTTAGTGTCCCAACTTTTTTGGAATCCGGTTTGTAATAATACATTACTATTTTGCTCATTCTGTGTTATCTGCTGCTGTAATGGTCAGGGCTCAGCAAGACCCTTTGTCTTAGTACATAATGTTATTGAAATAGTGTATGAGTGTGTATCAACACTGGAGTCAGTTTGTGAATTCGGTGCTGGTCTGAGGGCCTGACTTCTTCTGAACACACAAACAAACAAACTTTGCATATAATCCGCTGAGAGGAAATTTCTTTTGTACAGATTCACATCGAGAGAACACCAGGATCAAATACTTTTCCAGAGAAACATTCATGAACACCCAACAGATGTTTCTTCTGACACTCTCCATCTCTCTCTTTCTGTCCTACTTTGCCTGTGGATATTTGAAGTCCAGAAATGATGCAGCGAGCTCTCCTTTATTTTCTGGAAGGGGATGATTCTGTTTAAAGGCTGTAATTGACAATGAACTGTCCACTCCCTGTGAACGGGGGCGGGGGATTTATTTGTATTCTACAGATTAAAGACCATCTGAGCTGGAGCAATATTTCATCAAAGAGGGAAATTACCTTATTGCATTAAAAGTCACTGTTTCTAACATTGCAGTCAATGGCCCTGAGGTAAGTGCTGCTGTGAGAGAGAGCCTTAATCTTTCTTACAGACAGTTTCTTTTACAGTCTCTAAAGTTCTAGGTAATAACACACACTTTATTTCTTAGAAGTTTCAATATGTAGGTATTCCAAACCCCAGAGTAGTGTGTACATATGTTGGGTACACTGACTTCTGGTGAAAAGAGCAAAGCAAATGCATGTTGTACCTGTTTATTACTGAGAAACTAAGCTAATAGACGAGGTAATGGTTTTAGTCTTTACATTTTCATTTACCCATTTTAGTGTGATTATTAAGATCATCCTGGTATTTGTCACTTTGTAACTCACACTTACTCGTACAATACCTACAACTGCAGCAGCACCACCACACGTCACAACTCTGCACAGTAGGAACTAATAGTGCTAGTGTTCAATAGCCTTTAAACCCTTTAAATGAGTGTTTGATATTTAATGTGGATGTGACTTTGTGCCACATGCAGCAGTGAAAATGCAAAGCTCTGTGCTCAGAATATCTGTGTCGGCCTGTGCCTCCGTGTGCTTGTGTTTGTGTTGTGTTCCGTGTCACTAACAACGCTGTATATTTTTGTTTTTATTTTTTTTTACTTTGAGTCTCCAGCAGCGACGCGGTGCCCTCTTCACTCTGCTCAGCTTCACGGAGCACAACCCGCTGAGAAGTGACAGCCAAACATTGTTAACAGGGTAATGTTCAAATAAAATCACACCAGAGTGGATGCGTCTGAGAAGCAGAACTCTACGAGAGCAGCTCGACTAAACTTAGACGACTTCGGAGCCAAGTTTTGTGCAGAGCTTAACAGAAACTTTTCACACAGGAAGAAAGTTTACAACAAATTGGAAACTATAGTAGCATGTTTTTAACATGTACTTGTTTGGGTCTTTTTCCTCTTGTTCTCTGTCTGCTGCATTATTAGATTTATGGATACCATTTTGAAATAAGTCAACACTTTGGACACAAAACAGGAACAGAGCCTGGACAGCACACTGCTCCATCAAAATCATTACCTAGAGATTCATTTATAACAAAGTTTATTAAACCTAAAAATCTATAACGATAAATTGTCTTTTTCATCTTTTTTTTATTTTAACTATGCTAAAATACAGACTTAATTACCAAATGCTTGCTATCAGCTTTCAAAGACTATTCAAACTTACAAAATTACAAGAGAGTAAACCTATAAATGAACCCATGCCAGCAGCTGGAGTACATTTAGAGTCACTGATTCAAGAACAGAACCCAAAATAATGAACAATGTTTTATACCAAGCTAGGCCTCTGTCTGTTTCTCTTTGTAGTCAGAATCTGTTTTATTTTCTCCTACACTGTTTGTAATTCTTCCTGGAGAAAAACACACCCTGATCATTTTGAACATGTTCCAGAGCAGGTTCTGAGAGAGTGGACGGTGTTGGACAGTGTTTTGCTTTTGGAGTCAAGAATAAAACAATTTTTTTTTGGCTTTGGAACATTTGAACATGTTCTTCAAAGCTTTTAGACTTGAATGAAGTGAGGTTTCAGAAAAGACAGAAAAGAAAATGCACCATTTTATTGTGGTGTGATGAGTCCAACCTTATTACCCACTAATAAAACAGTCCATGAGGCCTAGGGCCACAGTTAGAAGGGCTCAGAATGGGCTCAGAATTGTGTTTAGTTGTAATGTAGCATTGTGCACATTACACACTTAAAAATATAGTTACTGATTCCAATTAAAAAAACACTTTTTTTTTCTTTATCTTCTTTTTGGAAGATATTTCCTCACCATTTGCTGTTCTCCAGTCAGTTTGTGCTGGAAACAGGTCTAATGTATTTATGAAGCCCCAGTGTCTGTAAATTAGAACAAAAACAAAGTGTCTCAGTCTGGTATGGCAGGGGCATCTGGAGTTTTTTAGACCAAGGAAAACTCCAAACCTTTAAAAGCATGAACCAAAATGAGGATATTGCTCTATTCCTGCTCCATAGGTGGGTAATATTGACTTAAGGTGGAAATGTCTCCAAACTCGAGAGACCAAAAGTTCTACAAAACTAAACAACTCAAGTTTCTGTGGTAATTCAAACAGTGAATAAAAATGTACAGACATGTTGCACTTCAGACACATACAAAAAACAGTCTCATTCCCCCTTCAAACACATATTCCAGCTTATAAAATGCAGAGCTTACACCTGCACTTCCCCACAATTTTAGACTTTTCCTTTAAGTGCAACAAATAGGTGACACTGTCATTGCTCCACCAATGTGAATATTACACACTTTGTTCTGATCCTGGGTTCGAAGTGATGGAGAACTCTTTCGTGGCCCTGTATTATTCTTAGTTTCTTGTTTTTCTTATATTTTCTTGGTCTTTTTTGCTCGTCCTTGTTTGGAATGCAGGCCATCGCTCATAATATATGAAGCTTTCTCATGGATCTTTACCATGAGCAATTCACTGAGTGCTTTCCGCCTGCTATTAATCTTGTCAGCTGTAGTCACTAATTCAGTCAACTTGCTCACTCTTGTCCTTGATCCTCACGTTGCTGTGCTGACTAATGACGCTGGCTGAAAAAAATCACAAGCATTTATCACCGAAACTGTGGCATTTAGATGGAGAACCACATCCCAGAGGGAAATTTTATTGCTCAAAAGGGTGTCTTTGGGAGCTCAGCAGACTTAACTGTGATTGTCCCAAAACTCCGGAGGAGAAATAGTATCTGAGATGTGAGACACTTGTGTCCAGATCAGAATGAGAGAGTTACTCATAGCAAGTTCTTATTTGGGTTCTGTCTTTAGCTCATAAACACAGGTGCCATCATTGGCAAAAACAGTGTTTGTTGGAATAAGCCCTAGAGTTGGTCATGTAGGTTTATCACAATAGGTTTATGAAAGGCTTACGAATGTTCATATTTACTCACAGTATTAAGAGGTTTAGACGGGTGCAAACATGTCATAAAGGTTAGAAATGTGGGCCTGGGTCTGAAAAGGAAAGACAAAATGAAGGAAGAGCACTGTTCCCTCAACATCCACAGCTCAAGAGACTTTGGGCAACACCTAACTGCTCCTGGTGTGTGTGTGTGTGTGTGTGTGTGTGTGTGTGTGTGTGTGTGTGTGTGTGTGTGTTTTCACTGCCCATAGCAGAAAATGAATAGCATTTATTTAATGCTTGCTGTCAGTGCAAAGTAAATAAATAAAATATATTAAAAGAGTGTTCTCTAATTTGCGGACAGAACTAGGTGTCTGTGGATACTCTGTAAAATCCAGAAATAATGCTGTGAGCTCTTTATTTCCTGGAGGTGGTTCTTCTGTTTAAAGCAGTGACAGTGAGGCGATAATTGAAAATGAACTGTCCACTCCCTGTGAACAGGGGATTTATATTCAACAGAATAAAGACCATCTGAGCTGGAGAAATATCTTAATAATTGAAGTCTCTGTAAAGAGGGACGTTCCTTTATTCCATTTCAAAGACGCTGATTCTAACATTACAGTGAATAGAACCAAGCAGAACGTGAGGTGAGCTCTCAGACAAAGTGATTTCTTCTCTCTAACACATCACTGGTATGAACAATTATCTCTTTTCTATGGCTGTATTTTCATTAGTTAACTGTCAAAAAACACATAGAAATAACTAAGCTGTGTACACAAAGATAAGTTTATTAAATTTAATGAATGAATATCAGCTGGTTCTCAATGTGAAATCTTACATATTTGACAAAAAAAAAAAAATAAAAAAAAAGAGTTATATACAATGTTTACAAAATGTGCTTTGCCTTTTGTGAATGTGTGAAGCCTATCCATAATTTAAAAAAAAACATCAGCCTTAACCCTAGTCCTAAACCTACCAAAGGACTGAACCCAAATCCTAACCCTAATACAAAAATCGAGTAAAAAGCAGAGTAGGGTAGGTGCCATGCAGTGGAAAAGAGCCAAAACATTCTTTCAGTTTACAGCACTGTTTCTGTGATTCTTCTTCAGGAACAGAACAGACAGTTTGCATGGACTTGGTGAAATAGCTCACAATAAGCAATCACGTTAAACACACCTCAGTCCACTTTATTCTATAAGCTTTAGGAAAGAAAGAAATACCATTTATTTCACTGGGCTTTTGTTGTCATCAGTAATGAATGCAGCTGTAACTATTGGATCCTAAAACACTGGGATTATCATAAGCCCAAACCACAGAATCTCCATCAGTAACTCAAACACATTCAAAGACTCCATTTTCAAACCGCTTTAAAAATGGCTGAAACCTGCTGAACAGAGATGTGGCCAACCTCCCCTGAGGGAAACGTGTCGGGATGCTTACTCCACACCAGCTTTACCACACTCTGCTGGTCAAAGCCTTTTCTCCACACTGGAGACTGATTGGCCACAGGGAGCCAGTCCAGCTCAGAGGAGATTCATCAGAAAATGGCAGAAAAACTGGACAGGAATGAACTGAGGCCAGTGGAATTATGGTAAATGTGAGTGGGTCACTCCCATGGTCAGAGTGGCAAAATCAGGATTTGCGTCAGTCTCAAGAGGCAGAATGAAAATGTCAAGAGCAAAAATTAATCCTTCCAACCTTGGGCGACATTTCTACTCCCTGCTCACTGAAACTGCTGCTTTTCTCCAGCGTCTTGGATGCTGTGAATGGATTTGGGCAAATCCTTTTGGACAGAGAGAGTGCAAAGCTGACAACCTTCATTACAACGCAACGAGATACAAAAGGAAATGCAGGAGCTTCTGCGCAGTCTCCATGCAGTGTTGTGTATACAGATGACACTGGCTTTTTTGGGAAAGATAATAGAGGAACATTCGCAAAAAGCTACGATTCGTCACGGGACATGACTCAGAGGAACCAGGAACGAAACTCAGCTCGAGAAAAACAACAGGCCTGACAGAGATGTTTATGACGATGACCGATGACATGTTTGCAGCTCAGAACCCTCCTGATGTCTGGAGACACTGAGCTGTGGTCAGTGGAACTTCTCAAACATCCAGCATCTCTCAGCAAAGAAGCTGAACTGTGTATTTACCTATTTTACACTGCCTTTGGGCTCATTTACCGCTTTATTTATGACGTTTTTTGTGGATATTGAATCCTGTATCTAATGGTCACTGTTCAACACTGGAATAATGGTGATAACAAGCATCCTGAACCTGAGCCGTGTTGTCAACTGAAGGTTAGAGGTGATTTTGCAGAAAAGAGCATGAAGATATTCTTCCAGCAATGGAGGTCATGACCCTGTAGAGACCAGGTCTCCAGCAGGAACAGTGTGAAAATACAGCAATAAACTGAAGGATTTTGAGATCAACCAAGTTCTTAAATATAGAGGGAAAAGGTTCTGCACAAATTTCCAAAAAAAAAAAAATCTGTCTGAATACAGTCTTTACTGAAACAATAGAGCTGTTAAAATTATTACTGAGCAGGAATACACCCTGGAGGGGGCGCCAGTCCTTCACAAGGCAGCACACACACTCACACCTACAGACACTTTTGTGTTGCCAATCCACCTACCAACATGTGTTTTTGGACTGTGGCAGGAAACCAGAGCACCCGGAGGAAACCCACGCAGACAAAGGGAGAACACACCACACTCCTCACAGACAGTCACCCGGAGTGGGAATCAAACCCACAACCTCCAGGTCTCTGCTTTAAAATCACTGCTATATCCTCCTAAGGTTTAGGGAGAACGGAGTCTCTGTTGTTGCTACTCTGTGCTCAGCACTGCAGAAAGTGCACTATGTAACTTTTAAAGGAGGGTGGGAAACTACCCCCACCCCCACCTCTGAATTCAGGACCATTTTCTAAGAGACCAGTATTGTATTGTTTTGAGGAAACACCTGGAGCTTCTTTTGGTTTCTCTGGTTGTTTGTTTTATGGTTATAATGTAATATTTATTTCTGGATATTTTGTGCTGCACAGATTGTTTAATCTTTGTTTAATTGTTGTTATTGTCCTTGTGAAGTGTCAGCGAAGGGGCAGCTCTGTAAAGATCTTTTTAAAAAGTGTAGACTTTGCCTTTTCACAAACACCTTCATGTTCACACTCACACCTTTTCATAACACCTTCCCCTTTATCCACACATCGACCTGCTGATGTGTCTCTGCCCCGATAACAAAAAGCCCTTGTTAAAGGAAAGTGATGCTGCTGGGGTCCAATCAGAGTTCAGCCTCTTCTAAAGTACCTTATTTTGAAGAAGCTTGACCAACCAAATGTTCCTTTGTAGTTTGAATATATTTCTTTTAAGGGCAGGTTATAAACAGTGTTTACTGTTCATCAGTAAAAAAAATCAAGCTTTTTTAAGGTGGAGAGTCTGATAACACACAAATTAGCCACATTCATTCATTCATTCATTGTCTGTAACAGTTTATCCAATTCAGCGTCGCAGTGTGTTCGGAGCGTACTCTACTACTCACTGGGTGCAAGGTGGGAACACACCCTGGAGGGGGCGACAGTCCTTCACAGGGCGACACACACTCACACCTATGGAAAATACAAAGAAATTCAGATGTCATCCACCTTAAGAGTCAGAAGAGAATGTTACTGTGATAAAGAAGAACACACTCCTGATTAAAGTCCTTCATTTCAGAATTAATACGTGTTTGTGAGACAGTAATTCATTTAACAGCCATCTCCAGAGTACCACAGACTGTGTATTTATAAAATCTAGGATCACATGAGGATCATGACAGTGTTTTTGATTATTATTTATAAAGGATTACAGTCATACACCAGCTTTTACTTTTGAAACATGACAGACTTCCCCTCCAGAGCTCCTCCAGAGAGGATCCACAGAGAACAGGTTGTGTGAGAGAAAGGGGCGAAGGTTTATAGATGCTTTTAGGCTCTGTAACAAGCTCAGGCTTATCCTCTGAAGCAGCTTTGACTTCTCAATGTCCTCTCTCTCTCTCTCTCTCTCTCTCTCTCTCTCTCTCTCTCTCTCTCTCTTTCACCCAGTTAATTTTTTTGAGAATTGGACACAAACACCGCCTCATTTCATTGAGAATAAAACAGAAGTCATGGGACGATAAGTGCTTATTCTCAACAATGAAGAATGCAAAGGAGTCAATTCAGTGGAGAGTGAAATGTGTGTGTGTGTGTGTGTGTGTGTGTGTGTGTGTGTGTGCGCGTGTGTGTGTGTGAGTGAGTGAGAGAGAGAGAGACAGAGGAAAGCATGTGGCAGCAGATGAGATTTCTATCCTTCAGTTAAGAAGCATGTTCCACATTTTAATATAAATAAATAAATACATAAATAATAAACAACAATAAAAATAATAATAAATATTACTAAGAGAACTAAAAAATGTCAAGGCATTACAAATTGTTGCCTGCTTCCTTGCTGAAATTCACTGGTTAAATGTGTGGGGACAGGAGTTATATACTGTCCAGTGGAGGACATTGTGTCCACAGATTAGACTCCTTCCATTTAATATTTGTTTATATATTAATGTAGTTAAATTATTACATTAAATACTATAAAAATATTGAACATATTAAAAATATGACCTCAGATTTCCAATGCATTTGTTAAGGCCATGGTTTGGGTGAAAGGATGGTTAATGGGATAACGTTGTTTATTAATATTTAAAATAAATAATGCACAAATCAAAGTCCTCTGGACAATGTCTACAGCAGAGCAGCTGCTGCTAAATAATGTCAGTGAGATAATCCCAATTCTGGCTATTTAAAACGGAAACAATGTCAATCTCAGGCACCGGTTTTATAGATCCTGTACAATTATGATTTCACCTCAGGGAGCTGTGAACACTCAGTCATATCAGTGAATTGTCTGTTTGCAGCTGAACACTGCTGTTAACAACAATCAAAGCCCACACAGTGTTTCACACAACAGCAGCATTTCTCTGTCACACGTGTGGACAGGTCTCAAACTGATTCATATAAGACCTGGTTTACACCTTTACTGAGCTGACACACGTCACAACACAGCACTGCCTTTTACCACAGTGAAACAATGTCTCTCTCTCGCACTCTCTCTCTCTCTCTCTCTCTCTCTCTCTCTCTCTATATATATATATATATATATATATATATATATATATGGCGCAGCAGGTAGTGTCACAGTCACACAGCTCGAGGGACCTAGAGGTTGTGGGTTTGATTCCCCGCTTCGGGTGCGTGGGTTTCCTCCGGGTGCTCCGGTTTCCTCCCACAGTCCAAAAACACAAGTTGGTAGGTGGATTGGTGACTCAAAAGTGTCCGTAGGTGTGAGTTTGTGAGTGAATGTGTGTGTGTGTGTCTGTGTTGCCCTGTAAAGGACTGACTCCAGGGTGTGTTCCCAATGATTCCAGGTAGGCTCTGGATCCACCGTGACCCTGAACTGGATAAATGGTTACAGATAATGGATGAATAATATTCAAAATATATGTATCACAAAGCACCGAAGTCCATTAACCAAAATATACAAATTTCCACGTGTAACAAAACTGACTAAACCTTCATTAATCAGTTCCTCTGTTTAATAAACAGGCTGATAGTTGATGTAATGTGTTAGGCCCTAAAAATGATTTATTTTAACATAAAACATAGCAAAATAAGGTAATGTATCACAGTATTAACATTTAGTTGGTTTGTTTATAGCTGCTTTTCTCCATTTTACTGAGCTCTGAACTGGACAACAGGGGTGCAGATGGATGCAGAATGTCATCATTTCTTAGCGCTGAAGGCCCATAATCTGAGTTTTTAGTATATTCTGGCCATGGATTTCCTCACAGGAATGTTACATCCCAAATATCATAAATTTATAAGACCTTCTTTATTACGACAGGATTTACGATGCTCTTTACTGTGAGCAGATGCAAAAGCATGTGCAAATATACAGGACACTAATGTTTCATTATTATTTATTATTGTTTCCAATGAGATTTCCAACCAAGGGATAAAACTCTGGAGCCAGAGGAAACTTCACAAAACAAAAGACTCTCATTCTGTGCATCTGCACTCATCAACAAGACTATCATTTACATTATCATTATCAACAATATCATTTACACCATTCAACAAGTGGAAAGCGCAGTAGGAAACAAATTATCTTCAAACTGTTTGGAGAAAAGCATTAAAAATGTAACGGATCAAAATGTCTGAAATGTTTCTGTGATCATTTTGTTTCTTTTGAAGTGTTATCCTCTAATTTCTCTAATATTGATTTGTTTAAAGCTTCTCTTTTATTTGATGATTTATTTTATTTACTTTAATGTTGTTTTTCACAAAGCTCAGGTATCAACATTAAAATCCATGCCTCAATGAGTCAGAGGTGTTTTGGTAACAAGAGGGGGGCCTACCAAATATGAGGATGGTGGGTTTTAATGTGCGAACAGATAGGTCTACACACACACACACACACACACACACACATACACACACACACACACATTGCTATTAAATAATCTGCTGTATGGTTTGAACAATGCTCAGTTAAAAGAGAGAATGCCTCATAATGATTTATAGAGGACAGATTGAGAGAGTGAGCAAATATTGATGAGGGGAGCGATACGGAGAAATAGCCACAGGCTCCTGGCATCTCTCCAGCTTTCAATCACCCACCAAGCTGAGATTTCAGTGGGGAAAAAGTGTTTTGGTGTTGATATAAATTATTTTCTGTACATATATTCATAATGTGTTCATTTAATGTTAGATCTGTAATTATGGCATAATTCATGGTCTAAATTTCACACGTAATTTGTTGTTTTATCACGTCGGATAAAAACAAATATGATCTCTGCTGCAGCTGGAGATTTTACAGATGGGGAGTTGTTGATGGACGTCTGCGTTGCGTGGCGTAGAGTGACGACTCTCTCTGGACAATCAGCGCTCTGTAAGATTTACACACCACAGCTTAGTCCCTACTCGTCTCGCTCTGAACCACGAGAGAACAGCCACTAAACAACAACCCACTTCCAGAACCAGAACACCTGGCCTATTGGTGTCCTGACGATTGAAGAACAGGGTGAAATGGGTCTAACAAAGTATGAAGATCAACAGATGGGCTACGGTCTGTAATTATAGAACTACAGAGTGCTCCTGTGTGGTCAATGGAGCTGAGAGAATGGGCAGTGAATAGAGAAAGAAGGAGGTGGTCATAATTTTATATATAGCAATATTATTAATTCATTCATTATCTGTAAGCACTTATCCAGTTCAGGGTCACGGTGGGCCCAGAGCCTACCTGGAATCATTGGGCGCAAGGCGGGAACACACCCTGGAGGGGGCGCCAGTCACAGGGAGAACACACCACACTCCTCACAGACAGTCACCCAGAGGAAACCCATGCAGACACAGGGAGAACACACCACACTCCTCACAGACAGTCACCCGGAGGAAACCCACGCAGACACAGGGAGAACACACCACACTCCTCACAGACAAACACCCGGAAGAAACCCACGCAGACACAGGGAGAACACACCACACTCCTTACAGACAGTCACCCAGAGGAAACCCATGCAGACACAGGGAGAACACACCACACTCCTCACAGACAGTCACCCGGAGGAAACCCACGCAGACACAGGGAGAACACACCACACTCCTCACAGACAGTCACCCGGAAGAAACCCACGCAGACACAGGGAGAACACATCACACTCCTTACAGACAGCGGGACTCAAGCCCACAACCTCCAGGTCCCTGGAGCTGTGTGACTGTGACACTACCTGCTGTGCCATTGTGCCACCCTAGCTATATCATTGTTATGAAAAAGTGAAAAAAGACAGAGCTCACTCTTGTCCCATGGAGATAAGAGCTCTTCATCTCTGACAGGAAAATTAATAAATAAACACACCTGCTGCAGTGTTTTGTGTGTGTGTGTGTGTGTGTGTTTGTGTTGGAGGGGTATTGTGAGGGACTTGCAGAACAGAAAACACAGAGAACATCATAATGAGATAAATATTTTATCAGCAATGGCCGCGTAGTCTGTAAAAGCATTAGATTCCACTGGAGATGCACTGTGCATTCATAAGGCTTTATAAATGCATGGCTGAGGTGTTATTTACCTAACCTAGTGCTCTTAAGCAGTTACACTATCATGCGCTAAACACTGTCAGACAAAAGGATATGATTTAATAATATCAGGCTCCATAACACACTACAGCCTGAGAGACCAGACGAGATGTAATGGTATAGTGTAAAAATGAAACATAAAGTTTAGAAAAGAATCATTAACTTGATACCTGGACCCAAAGTAAATAGAGAGCCAAGGGAGTGAAGAAACAGAGCTTTCTCCTCCCTCAACCTCACGGCTTATGTGCAAAACACTGTACCCTTAACTGCTGCCTCATGCTCTGGATGTGTTTGTACTGCATCTACTGCATTAGTGTGTGTGTGTGTTCTCTGTCACAAATGGGTTAAGTAGTGTCACAACTTCCGTTTGCTGCTGTGCCTTGGGAATAAAAGCAGGTTTCATGTTTCAAAATGGTTACCCAACTGAAGTTAATGATGGGTTCATACAGTTTATAGAGTCACACAGGTACATTATTGTCATTAAAAGGTACAAACAGCAATTTTAAAATATATTTGTGCTCCCTAAAGGCACATTAAATTCTCTTCTCCAGAAAGAAAGGTGAATATTTGTAAGCTTTCATTGCAGAACTGTGTGGAATAAAGGACATGGAGAGGAAATGGGGCGTATGAAATCATCACGACTTTCAAATCTACAATTATTAGATTATAGTGCAGTTATGTTCTTTAACTAAAGTTACCCCTGAGGGTACCACCACAGCAACAGCAAAAGCTACCACCACAGCGACAGTTTTTCTGACTACTCAGCCATTCTTGTTTCTATGTTAATCCTCAGGAAGGAGCCTGGAGCCTTGCAGCCCACAACAACAGCAAACACTTTATTCCAGGTGAATTCTGTAAAAGCTAACAAGACTTTATTCTAATCCTGTCAGATATTTAGCTCTGACACTGGGAAAACAGAAAGCAGTAAGTGATCCTGTGATGAAAGGTCACAACACTCTGCATATAAATATCCACAGCTTAATGTCATTGTTGGTATTAAAGTTTAGTTGGCTCTGTACAAACTGACGCTTCTTGTTTCCCCATTGTCTTCTGTTTCTGTGGTGTGAGCGTTTATGCTGCCTTTTCTCTGTGTGTTTTCTTTCAACTTCACTTCTCTGAAACCTTAGTCTTAGAAGTATCTCGCCAATGTTCACAGTTCTCTGGGATTCACTGTGGAATGATGAGCGCAGAGAAACGTCCAAGTAAAAGTGAGTTCAAAGAGAAATAGGAAATTGTTGGTGGGCGCTTAAGCATTAGAATGAAAACTTATTTTAATCAGAGCTTTGATGAATCAGTCATGACCAGTGACTCAGAAAGTGCTTTAACATTTCTGGCTGTTTCTGGGCATCAAAGGTTTGGAGATGGCACAATCCATGAGATTCGTAATCCTCCGCCTCGAGAGGCACAGAAATTACAGCCTAATATATATATATATATATATATATATATATATATATATATATATATATATATATATATATATATGTACAGTATATGTGCCATGTGGCCTGATATTTCTGGACATCACTGATATGAAGGGCATTCATCTGGGGTTTGTGTGTTCCTCTTTGCTGCAGTAAGAGTCTCTAATTTTCTGGGAAGTCTTCCAGGATGACATTCAGCCACATAAACATTACTGAGGTAAGGTGCTGATGTTAGATGCTATGTTCTGGATGCCAAACTGTTCCTCAAGGTACCGGATGAAGCTTCATCTCTCCAGAGCACACAGTCCCACTGTTCAGGAACCCATGCCCCTCTTGGCTTTGAACCCGACGACTTTGGACATTTAACATTCCGTTCTATGCTTTTCTATGAGGATTATATGACAATTGAACGTGTGTCCTCAGAGCTGAACCTTAACCAAGCTACATTTACTCAGTATAAAAGATGTCTGCAAATATCTGGACATGCACACTGCTGTTTAAAGCCGCTGTGAGCCGAGAGAACGGGAGCCCAGATGCCGTCTCAGAGACGCTGATTCTTCCTGACTGTTTATCCCTGTTTACTCAGGTTTGCCTCCACTGATTAATCTCCAATAACAGCTGTGTCACTCCGGCAGCTGTGCTATTAATGGAAATTACGCAATTAACTGTACTCCCAATCGCATGCCATCAACCAGTGAAATGTTCCTTAGGGCTGATATTAAGGCAGCCTTCAGTGGATACATATCTCAAACAAATACACACACACACTCGTCTGGACCTCCCTCACAAACTTGTCTGCACTAAGCCGATGGCAATCAGACTTTTCCCTCTCAGTCTCTTTGTGAAGTTGTGCAATGTGAAATGTCATTATCTCACGGCGTTGAACACAGAGGACAAACGTTTCTCTGAATTGTATCAGCTTTGAAAGCTTGCTCTGTTTTCTCATTTTTCCTGACTCCCATTTCCACAGTTTTCCAGCTGCCTTTCCTTACAATGATTTCACACGGTCATAATTCTGTTTAAAGAGTCTAGCTCCTGTAGTTTATAACCTACATCTTCATCAAAGGTACTTTCATTAGGCAAAAGGACATACACCAATCAGCCACAACATTTAAGCTGCTTGCCTAATATTGTCTAGGCCAGTGGTTCTCAAACTGTGGTACATGAAGCAGCAAGAGGTGGTATGCTGAATGACCTCAAAAAATTTACTAGTAAAATTAAGGAATAAATTCATAACTGAAAATCTAACATTTTTATCTGTAAAATTCATTTCAAATACAATGTGCTACACATACACCATAGTTGATTATGTCTGAAAGGGAACAGCTGTTCCCCAGCTTTTTTCCCAGGGAGGGAATGCTATCCCCCAGTTTTTTGAGAAATCCATGTAAGAAAAGCTTAGTTTCAGTTAATCACTGGATATGAGCAACAGCCGTGAGCAATTTGGATTTTATTGTAAAAAAAGGGCAAAGCAAAAACGAGAATTCTGAAAAAGTGAAGACAGAAAAATAGAAGAAAACACTCGGCTGAAGGAAAATGTAGCCGTTCTTTGCATCATTACAGCCCTAAAACACAGTTTAACACAGTGCTGCCCCTCCTTCACCTACTACTACAAGCGCAAAGAGCCACTGTAACCTGCCTCCAGCACCACGCTGTTTTCACCTGGAGTCTATTAATAACTGATATTACATTTACCTCGTCTCATTTTTATTTCTTTCAAAACGCTTATTGCCCATACATTTGTGTTCTCATATATGTTTTCATAAATTTATAATTGTGTTTAAAACATTCAGGCCTATTGTTATTTGTATATTCTCTATAATTTAAAATAATTATTCTAGATAATTCTGAGTTAAGCATGCACATTTCAAGTAAATAAAAAGCAACAAAAACATTCAAAAATTCAAGCAAGATTTTGTTTTATGCCCCTGGAACAGAGGGAGAACCAGCGGTGCGCATGTTTCTGTGGTAAAAATCATAGGTGGCACTTGGTCTAAAAGTCTGAGAACCACTGCTCTAGGCCCATTGTCGCACAGCTGGAGCAGGTCTGACCCAAGGCATGAACTCCACAGGGAGTCTGAAGGTGTCCTTTGGTATCTGGCACCAACACATCAGCAGCAGAGCCTTCACAGAGAGCACGATGATTCTAGCCCATATCCTCCATTTTCATTGGCCCACTTGCCTCAAGGTTTGATGGTGCTTGAGGGGACCACTCTTTCTCACCACAAGAGGGCCACAAAAACAAAAAACTAGGGCCAAATATCAGGCAGAGGTCAATTTTTGGACCACTTTGTTTCATATGCAGCTCATTTTTCACCATATTTCACATCATTTTCATCATATCCATTTCTTTGTTAAATTCTGTTCCAGTGTCTGGACGTTCAGCTTGATGAATGAGGAATGTGTGCGTGTGGGGGTGGGGTGGGTGGGGTGTGTGTAGTGAGACTATTGGCCGGAACCGATCACAGCAGATGCTTTAATGGAGATCTGCTGATAAAATGGCGTCCCGATGCATTTGGAGCACAACACGTGAATGCACTATGATCTTATTAATCCACTGTTCTCTGGTGAAAATACACAGGCAGAGAAAACAGGAACACCCAGAAACACTGCTCCACAGACCAGCTTTACACCTTTCCTCCCCACCCTCACCCCTTGGGAAAAACAGAGCATGGGCTTGTTGTCCATATGTTTTTCTGTAGAGTTTAAATATGCTGTGGAATGGCTGCAGTTTGAAAGAAGAGAGAATTCTACAATTTTTTGGAGGTGTATTTTCCTTTAACTCATGTCTGAGTTCAAAAACTGTTAAACTCTAAAGTGAAAAGTTCTGAGTGTTGTTCTCTGACCTGCAGAGTTCTCCACTGCAGCTGCTGACCGTTAGATTTTTATTAATGTGGCCCTCAGTGTGTAAACCCGGCCATCTGTGGTCACCCTGTCCTTCAGCTCCTCACAACACAAAGAATACTAATGTACACGTCTAACTTTACATCACACTGTTCTCACACTGTAGTCTTGCACTCTTATAATGCATTCCAGCCTGGTATTACCTTGTATAACTGAAGTATTACCATTCTACTGTATTAATATAGTTGAGTATTACATTGTTTTACTGTACTTACATTATACAAACTGTACTATTCTAGCACTGTATTACGTTGTTTTACCAAAATATTTTAACATTATATTACATAGTTATACTATTATACTATAATGTTACTATTATGACATTATATTACATAATAATACTCTAGTATTCCAGTACTGTTTTACATGGTTATGATGTGCTTTTCTAACATTCCATAACACGGTTATAATATATTCATTCAAATATCATATTTAAGTTTACAAATATATTTTTGTTATTCTGTATTAGTCAATTTGTAATTATATACTTACATATTTCTACATTTTCGACCTTGTATATTTCCCCTACCAGTCTGATAAGTGTTCATTGCTTTGTGGTGTTTCTTCCTCTTTATTTTTGTGTGTGTAATATACCCCTCCATGATTTTGTTCTGTTGTATTTTTTATCTCATACTCACCGCTCAGTCTGAACAAACCATTAAATAAAAAGTAACCGGACGAGCTCCGGCACAATGGGCTTTTATTTCATTTCAGTCTTTCGTAATCTTCCTCCACTTAATCACAGAGGATCAGAACTAAGCGCTCTTCAGGAACTTGTTAAAGTTCAAATACTTGTTAAACTCATTATTTTTCGAGGGCCCTGTTTAAGGCAGTATCTCTCAGTAATTCCTTTTTCATACATGTATTCATTCATCTACACGCGAGACTCGATTAATATGATAATTGTTTTATAAACAGATTAATTCATTGACTTTCTGGGACCTTTACACTGCACTTGTGGGTCATCCATATTCATCAGGAAGCCACTTTATTCTTAATATGGTATTAATTTACAAAATGTAAATAAACAGAATGAGTTAGTAAAATGTGGAGTTTAATATTTAAAACTAAAATATTCCAAATGTGTTTATTTTTTGTGTGTATTATTTGTTCATTTTTATGTGTGTATATTGTATACATTCATATTTAGCATATTCATTCATTCATTCATTATCTGTAACCGCTTATCCAGTTCATGGTCACGGTGGGTCCAGAGCCTACCCGGAATCATTGGGCGCACACACCCTGGAGGGGGTGCCAGTCCTTCACAGGGCAACACACACACATTCACTCACACCTATGGACACTTTTGAGTCACCAATCCACCTACTGTGGATTGGACTGTGGGAGGACTGCTCACAGACAGTCACCTGGAGGAAACCCACACAGACACAGGGAGAACACACCACACTCCTCACAGACAGTCACCCAGAGCGGGAATCGAACCCACAACTCCAGGTCCCTGGAGCTGTGTGACTGCGACACTACCTGCTGCATCACCATGCCGCCCTATATTTAGCATATTGCTCTGTATATTTGGAATAGCTGTATACTGGGAATTGTACAGATGTATATTGGGAATGTTATGGTCTCGTGGGAATTGTATGGTTATATTCTGGGAACAGTGGAGCTATACTGTGATGTGTTTGGCTCTATGTTGGGAGCTGTATGGCTCTTTATAAGGAAGTGTGTGGTTCTAAATTGGGAATTTGTCCAGCATTACATCAGAATTGTATAGGTTCAGTATAGTTAATTGTATGACTGTATACTGGGAATTGTACAGGTCTGGATTGGAATTTGCTTTACCATGTCAAATAAATGTGTTTATGTATAAAGGAAAAGTTTCCTATAACTGGTGTTGTCCTTCTGCATAGAAAGGAGCAGTGCAGGCTGACCTGTGTTTATGTGTGTGTGTCTGTGTGTGTGTGTGAACAGAAGAGAGTGGGAGAGAGGAATGAGTGTTGTCATGACTCCCATGGTGCACTGCTGCTCTGTCTCTTGGATTTTCAGAGATCTTTGATGTGTTTATATTTTTATTTACAACTGTGTAAATGAAATGTGATTTGTTTATGTTTGTTGTGTCTGAGTTTGTGTTTCTGCGTGGTGCTGGTCACTAAGTGTGATACACAATTAAAGAGCCAGCGCTCTGGAAAACCTCAGCATCTTCTGTCCAAACACAGTGTTATCACTTGCTATGTTCACACGCAGTCACGTGTGCACCGGTATGAACATGTCCTGAGACAGGGAACCAAATCATGACTCAAACCATGGGGAAAATCCATCAATCCTCTACGTTTCATGCTCTTTAATAACCATCTGATGTCAGTAATTGGTTCTCAGCGAACGTTTGCTCAACAAATGCTCAGAAGTCTCCATGGCTAATTATCCAGGGCTTCGATTTGAAATTAGCTTCTGAGAAGCTCACGTTGGTGAAGGATCTCAGCAGCTCAGACACAGCCATCTGTTCCTGTTCTGGAGCAAGGGTTGAGGGCGTTTTGGTTTTGTTTTCATCCTTGTTTGTATTATTTTTCCAGAGTGGTGGATGTACCTCTCTCTCCACAGGCGGTAAAGGTGAGTGTGTGTGTGTGTGTGTGTGAGAGAGAGAGAGAGAGAGAGAGAGAGAGAGAGAGAGAGAGAGAGAGAGAGAGAGAGAGAGAGAGAGAGACCACAGGTGGAGCTGGGATTGATGTTCGTCTGTGGAAAGCAGTGATATTTATTCATTGAACATGTCGTCCACTGCAAGATGTATGGAGCTGAAGATCCCCAGCAGGAAAAGCTCCAAACTGCAGCCAGTGCAAAACCTGTAATCACTGTTCTTGTGTGTGTGTGTGTGTGTGTGTGTGTGTGAGAGAGAGAGAGAGAGAGAGAGAGAGAGAGAGAGAGAGAGAGAGAGAGAGAGAGAGAGTCTGTATGTTTGTGCCTGTGTGTGTGTCAGATCTGGAAAGAGTTCCAGGTTCTCTGCCTTGGTGCTACCATCTTATTGGTCAGTCCATTGTGAAGAAAATGAACACACACACACACACACATGCACTAGGGGCAGTGAGAGCACACTTCCATAGCGAAGGCACCCACCCTAACACCCAGGGAGTAGCTGGCTGTGCTTTGCTTAGCTGCACCTCAGCTGTGGATGTTGAGGGAGGATATATCACTGTTCTTTTCTTCTGTCTTTCCCC
Source organism: Hoplias malabaricus (assembly GCF_029633855.1). Taxonomy (NCBI): domain Eukaryota; kingdom Metazoa; phylum Chordata; class Actinopteri; order Characiformes; family Erythrinidae; genus Hoplias; species Hoplias malabaricus. The sequence goes on along the minus strand of NC_089816.1, from coordinate 21,252,170 downwards.
ATTTTCCTGCAGGACAAGGGGATTGAGTCTGTAACTTTCCCCAACCCAAGCCCACCTCTCAATTTTCAGCTCAATATAAATTTTCCTCCTGAATATAAATGAAAAATAATTAATTAAATAAATAAATAAATAAATAAAATGTTCCCCAAAAAGGACCTAAAAGGCTCTGAGATGTTGTGATGAAGCCTCTAATGAAAGAGTGGCACAGACTTCTCAATAAATAACATTTGCTGTAGCTTTAAAGTCTCTGAGTGATCAAAATGAACGAAATCTATGCGCTGCTCGCTCAGGGGGAGCATCGGAGTGGCTCTCCTTCAAAACTGATCTCACTCCGGATTGTCCAGGCCTCTGAAAGCCCTGCCTCACGTGAGACTCGGGACACTTCACACGCAGCTTCCTCTCAGATTGGTCCCAGCTGTGTCACTACTCCACTGCAAGCTGCCACACACCCCTCGTGAGCTTGGAGACTTTAGAGTTCACTGACTGCGGACACAGTCTGCAAAATCTCCTTTGAGGAAAAAGCATAGAATGAAATGTGACACTGTGGAGCAGCTGCACATGAGCCTAAGGTCACGAAGCCTTATATGATTGTGCTGTGGAGCAGTGAAGCTGGGTTCTCTGAAGTGATGGAGCTCCACTCACGATCCAGGGTTAATCCTCCAACATCAGCACCTGCCTTTACTACTGTTTATGTGGCTAAATGCCATCAAACCCTCACAGCAATGGTCCAGCACTTAGTATAAGTCCCTCCCCTGTGGTCACGTTTGGTCAGTGTCGTGTTTATTTATCCCCTGCTCTGCTGGCTCTCAGCTGAATGCTGGCTCTCGGTTATTTTAAGGCACAAAGGAATGATAAAGATTCCCTGATTCAGAGTAAGACCTGAGGCTGATCCACTCCGGAGGGAAATGGAGCTTTTTTTTTTTTGCTTATTTTGCCTCCACTCGTCCGTTCCCACTTTTCAAAACTCTGTGAAATGCGTCACTCGGAGGAAAGAGAAACTGCAACAAATTTATTAAAGCCACCAGTGTTTTCTACTATCCTCTGTTCATCAGACTCTCAGCACTGTGCATTTAGCACCATCTCACCCTCTATCTGTCTGTCTGTCTGTCTCTCCCTCATTCTCTCTCTCTCTCTCTCTCTCTCTCTCTCTCTCTCTCTTTGTCTGTGTCTCTCTCTCCCACAGTCTCTCCCCTACATCACTCTTTGCTTTTGTTATGAATGTAAACACAGCAAACCACCTTCCCTCCCTCACTGCCCTCTCTCTGTTCTTCATTCTCTCCTCCTCTTCTCCCTGTCTACCTTTCCCTCTCACTGTAATGAATGTGCACAGTCGACCAGCATCGCTTGCTCAGTGATCCCCTCCCCTTCTCTTTTTCCCTCCCTCTACCACCCCACCCCCTCCACTCCCCACCACTCTCCTTTCCTCCCCTCTCTCCCTCTCTGTGTGTGGTGAATATAAAGTCAGTGTCCCTCGCTCGTTTTTTAGAGTCTCCTGTTTTTAGCCGAGTGACTGTGCGGCAATTAGAGAGGAACACGGCTCCCCTTGCTCTAAAATCCCCCCTCAATCACAAACACACACAAACACACACACACCACTCTTGAGCAGCTCTGGCGCATACAGATGTTGGGGGCGTCGAAATAGATGCAGCTCCCAGGCGAGAGAGTGCTCTGTGTGACGTGTGGATGAAGCGGAGGAGGAAAGAAGAATAGAGCAGTTGTAGAAAGAGCGATGAGAGAAAAGCGAGTGATTTCAGAATGTTCTGTAATAATTTACTGTGATTCAACACATCGGTGCTAATGATTTAAACGAGTCCAGCCCACCACGGTCAGACCAGCACTTTAATGCGAGCTGTGTTCTGATTGGCTGCCTCAGGGAAAAGGAGCCCAGGCAATAATGGTCTCTATAAATTAAGCATGTGTGGAGATGTAAATATAAAAGTAAAGATCCCAAAAATAAACTGAATACAAATCAGGCTTTTTAAACAGCTTAGGTGTACGAAGTGGAGAAAATAGTGATGCATTTTAGCATTACTTACTTAGTTTTAATACATGGGGCAGATGATTATTTTTAAGACAAGCGGGGTTTCAAATTAAAATGATACTATATTTGAGACTGCATTTCATCATTTAATGATGCAGTTTTGTGTCCATCAGAACACAACAGTAATCTATAAGAATAAAGAATTAATTAATTCAGATTAAACATTAACATCAGATGAGTACAGTGTTAAATCTATGTTTAGGAATTATTATTTTAATATTGGCTGGTGGTCTGGTGTGGCACGGTGGTGCGGCAGGTAGTGTCGCAGTCACACAGCTCCAGGGGCCTGGAGTTGTGGGTTCGATTTCCGCTCCGGGTGACTGTCTGTGAGGAGTTGGTGTGTTCTCCCTGTGTCCGCATGGGTTTCCTCCGGGTGCTCTGGTTTCCTCCCACAGTTCAAAAACACACATTGGTAGGTGGATTGGCGACTCAAAAGTGTCCGTAGGTGTGAGCGAATGTGTGTGTTGCCCTGTGAAGGACTGGTGCCCCCTTCAGGGTGTATTCCCACCTTGCGCCCAATGATTCCAGGTAGGCCCTGGACTCACCGCGACCCTGAAGTGGATAAGCGGTTACAGATAATGAATGAATGAATGGTGGTCTGGTGTGAAACCTGTATCAAGGTGACTGTATGGATAGAGTGGTCTGCTGTGATGACCCAGTACAACAACTATATATGCTGCAGATTTAATGATACATATGTACACAGCTCAGTAATGCTACAGCTGATCCTTTTGTCACAGTTTAATAATTCATTTTTGGCCCCATTAGACCAGAGCTTTAATTATTAATCAGTGTTATGTTCAGATGATCTCATTGATACATTTCTGTAAATATGGTCAAAATAATGCATACTTCTTATCAGGCAATAATGACTTTTTTATAAAACAAACTGAATTATCAGATTGACAATGACATGAAAAAGTAATATTTTTATATTTGACTAAAAACAGGGCAAATCAAATTAGGACGAATGACATAAACCCTCATTAAACCACAGTTAAATTTCTAAAGAAGTCCCTAAGGCCCAGGAGTAGTTTTGGATTATTGATCATATTGATCCCCAAGGCTTAAAACTCAGTTATTAATATTACAGCCTCAGTAATAATCATAATAAGTGGAGAACGGTTAAATAATTCAGAGTCTGATATGGAAGTTGTGTAGTTATACGACGGTTCGAAGCTTGGACCCACACACAGGTTTTAGTCATTATTTCCCTTTAACTGGCTTTTTAAAAGGCATGGATATTGAAGTGGTGACAAAAGTGTGGTATAATTCACTGTTAATTATTCATGATAATATAATTATGAATATTTCATAACTTACTTTTCCCATTCAGCTGTTTAAAAATCCTGTTTTGAATTTTGAATATGTTTTTTGTTTGAAATTTAGCACCTTCACATAAACCCACATATTCAGCCTTCAACAGTGTAGCCCCGCCCACTCCCACTGAATTTATACATTTAAACAGCCTAAGGATAGATAGATAGATAGATAGATAGATAGATACTTTGTTGATCCCCAGGGGAAATTCAAGTTAAGTTAAGGTATAAACTCCCCAGCACTGGGCTGTAAAACAACTGTGCAACCTTCACTAACTTCGCTAATGTGGCTGAATACAATCACACCTTCACAGCAGTGTTCAAGTATCTAGCGTAAAGCCTTTGCAGAGTATACTGTATATATATATTTAGTGGTGTGTATGAATCTGTGTGGACTGAAGGAGAAAGGAACCGAACCTGATCCAGAGGCCAGTAAAAGCCCTGTGGACTAGAGACAGCTATGCGGAGAGTTTGATGGATAGCGGGCGTCTCCAGCTGTCACAGCAATGACCCGGCAAAGCTGAGTGTCTGAGCATCATCCGTCCATCGCTCGAAGGAGGGGAGACACAGGGGAGGAGTGCTTTACCTTGATGTATTTTTCAGACCTCTGCCTGGTGCTGAACTCCAGGAGCCAGAGAACTCCAACAGGACAAAGAGGTGGAGCCCAACACACTTATACACAAAAACCCTGCAGATTACTGAGGTTTATATACACAGAACATACATTAAAGTCCAGCCATGAACCAGTGTAGACCCACTGGGTTACTACTGTGGTATTGCTGTAGAAATAATAAATGGATTTGAAGCAGTATTCCTGCTTAAATTTAACCCCATGACGCAGAGAGAGTTTGGCTCATTTAATATTCCTATTTAATACCAGACATAGATCTACATACAGCACACTGATCGTTCAGGGCTTAGGTTTGGGCAAGATATTTATTCGCCTCCAGGCTTTAGTTTCCACCATTTAATTTCCATACGGGAGCCTCACAAACAGTGAAAAAAGGAAGTGCCTATTTTAGGGTTCAGTTTTTTATCAATATATATATATTTTTAGGTTCACAATCTACAAAACTGTAAGCAGATTTAATAAAGTGTCCAAAGTAACACTGGAACGTAAGGAACAACCTAAGCTTTGACTTCATGAAGACTTTAGGTAAAAACGTTCCATTGCCTGGTGCCTCAGGAAATAAAGGCATGCTTACTGTGTTTCTGTGAGCGAGTGAATACAGAGCTTTACCGATGTTTCAGGAGCTTTTCGCTGGTGCGGCTCCCCTCCTGAAACCGTAAGTGATTTTTAAAGACAAAATCTGAAGTGGTTTTACATGTCTGTTATGGTTTAAAAGGCTGAGTTTTAAAAGATTGAGCAGGGAGGGTTCAATTTGTTTATTCCCAGGAACAGTTGAGTGTAGACGGCTGAAAATCGATGTGTAGGTTGTTGGATTATGTCTGAAAAATCTGAGGTGGTGTTGTTTACTTTGTGACTAGAACATTTGACGCTATCAACTAATGCACTTATGCACTAATTGATTTGTTGTTTGTAAAGTAGTGTTGCCCTTGATTTCCTATTCCAGGCAGCTACATGGTTGTCATATATTCATTCATCAATCTCCTCTCTCTTCAAACCACAAGCACGTCACTGGAAATCCCTGTGGTTTACGACCACTATCAGCTATGGGCTAATAAATAGAACACGCAATACATGTGTTATTGGGCCCAAGGCCTCCACTACTGTGTGGGATTGCAGTGTATACAACCCCCACATCTAGGGTGTGGAGCAGTGAAAATGTGTTCTCTGGAAATACAAAGCTCCATCCAGTACTTCTGGGAGTAGTTGGAGCAGTGTTTGTGATCCAGAACCAATCATTCAACAGCAGCACCTGACCTCAGTAATCTTAATGTGGCTGAATGCCATAAAATCCTCACAGCGGGCACTAAAAACTCTTCCCAAATGTGTAGTGACTGTTAATGCAGTGAAGAGAAACACATTTTGACAGACCTCATAATGAGAAATCTCCTCAGTCTCAGACGAATATTAACCCTTATGATGATGCTCCAAACTGTCTGGCGTCTCTCTCTCTCTCTCTCTCTCTCTCTCTCTCTCTCTCTCTCTGGAGAAACAGAACTAAAAGACTGTTGCTAGGTTCGGTTCATCTGCTCGGTTCACCTTCATTATCCTAATGAACTGCCAACTCAGACCCCAGAGTCCAGCAGCTTCAAGCATCCAGCTCTGAGCCCAGGCTGTTTCTGTGGTAAGTGCCAGTCAATTTATGTGCAGTGAAGAGATTGCATCGATCGGCGGGACAGAAACCAAACAGGAATCAAATGTACAATTGACCAAGTCTTAATTAAGCACAGAATGAGCTTCAGATTCATGCATTTTCTGAAGGCCACACAGATAAGAAAGTGGTGGACATAGAGTCCTGATTATATCACTCTTAACTTCACTCTGACATTATTAAGTTTAGATGTACAGGGGCAGTTGAACGCTAATAAATGCCTTTTACTCCACATGCAATGGATTTGGAAAAAGTGGAACCAATAACAACTCTGCAAGCCCAGGCGTCACCCATCAGATAAACATCACTTAAATTTGTCCACACTGAAATAACACTGACGTAGAGTTGGTGTGTCTTGAGCTGTGTGGATCAGACACAGCAGTGCTGCTCGAGTTTGTTTTGACACTGCTGGACTAAGACCACTCCACCAACCAAAAACATCCAGCCGACAGCATCCTGTGTCACTGATGAAGGACTAGAGGACGACCGACACACATTGTGCAGCAACAGACTGTCTCTGACTTTACATCTACAAGGTGGACCAACGAGGAAGGAGTGTCTCCCAGAGTGCAGCACCGCTGTGTCTGATCCACTCATACCAGCACAACACATGCTATAACTTGATGCACAACCCAAATGATATCAGGTCAGTGTTGGTCCTTAAACTGAAAAACAATGGTTTAATGGTGTAATAATGTTAAAAAAATCCAGATTTTAAATTAGGATGTAAAACTTATCATTTCATCACAGTAAAGCAGGACATTTTTCACATTGAAAGGTTATGGAGCCCCATTCTCAAAGCTATTACAGTGTCTCACCTTTCTCAATATCCTGCAAATTTCCATAAGCCTTTAATAATGAAAAGAAAACACGAGTGTCCGACCTGGTGTGGCTGGCTGATCAGAGCCGATGTAAATGGGATGAGATCTGCGGTCAGAGTTAATGGAATTCTTTCCAGGTGCTTATTCTTTCCTCAGCAGTTTTTCTTTGCACTGGATGGAGTTTGATGAGGCGAAATTAAGACAGACTCAATGTCAAAGATTTTTTTTCAGTGTCATGAACTTTTAATGACGGAATTCAAAGTGATTGCAGCAGAGCAACAAACCTCAGAAAACCTTAGAAATAAATGGGAAATTGTCTTTAATTTTGTTGCATCTAGACTCTGAAAATGTCAAAACAAAACAATTATAAAACATATCCGAGCTAGAATCTGTTAAAAAAATGTAAGTAGCTCACAGAAGATTCATATTTAAAGCTCTTAAAAACAAATCTGTGGTCTTATGTGACAGATCTGGGCAGTTAGCCTTCTCCATTGGTGTGTTGAGCTGTCCAGTGACACTGTGGTAGCAGCAGTTTAAACCCTCCCAAGGTTTGTGGCAGTGTAAGTCAGAAAAGTAGGGCTGGTTATAACTTGAGAAGAAAATATTTCAACAATTTAGAGATAAAAACCTTTATTTAAGAAAAAAAGAGTCACCCTCATGGATTATTATAGCATCTGTTTTCAGCTGATTAACCAAATTGTGATTTAAGGTGGTATCACCATATTTAAGGTGGAACAGGGCAGCTCCATTTGCCTCTGGGGTAAACAGCTGTTGTTTACAGTGGGAATGTTTTTTTGTTCTCTATCTGTTATCTGTTTTTATTGGCTGGATACGGTTGCTAGGATACATGTGAATTTTCACAGAATAACTCTCAGCCAATCACACTGCATGTCCAGAACATACCATGTCTTGTAAGGGTATATATACAATTCTCATTACAAAATAAAATAAAAATTTACCTCCAGAATTCTAGACTCTCTTCTGAGCTTCTGAAAAATACCGTTCCAGTGCTCGCCTCCTGGGAGAGCCTGAAAAATAGCAAACACATTTTAATTGAATGAATTTAATGAAGGGAAGAGTTGAGGATATAACCATGGCTCAGCTGTAGTAAGAGGCTCATTTTCATAACGGTTACACTCCAGGCTCCAAACTGCAGCAATAAAATAAAGGTCTTTCTGGTCCTGTACTAACTGTATTGTCATTGCACTTTACTTTTTTAATTCCACTGTAAAAGATGTCCCCTTTTACATTAGTGATGTTCTTAAATCCCTGTTTATGCAGCATAATATATCCAAGATTTTCCAGGACTGCTGTATTATCTGTCGCTCTATAAATGGAGCACTGTGTTGCATCATTTTGCTGCAATTGTTGAGCTATGCGACAATTTTCTGAACAAGCGGCATCTATATTCATCCAGGAATTCTCATCATAAACAACAAGGATTTCTTTACATTATTAAAAATAACCCCACCACAGAGGAGCCTGTAGAGCCCCTAAAGAGCTGCCTGGTGGGTGGCTCTATAAATAAACCTTCTTTATTTATTGTTTATGTTCTTGTAAATGAAAGGTGTGAGGAAAAATCATTTCCTAATGAGAGCTTTTTTTTAAAACTTGCCAAGAACCATCGAGGAACTGAAATACTGATACATAACTACTTTCTACATGCAACAAATGTAAAACACCTCCTTAGATGAGCGGCCTCCACTATTTTAAACAGTGGACACAGTGTGTATAGTGTCTGTAGAGAAGCATTAACATGAAATGGGGCACTCTGAAACAGCTGCATGTGAGCCTAAGGTCACTATGCACAAGCATGAGCTAAAGGCTGAAGCCCAACCCCCTCCCTATTTGGGATTTGGAGTGTAGGCACTGTCTTTTTTTGGGCGTGATGGATCTCCATTTGATACCCTTGGGATCTAGATATAATATAATATAATCATGTAACATCAGCACTTGACCACAGGAATGATTATGTGGCAATGTGGATTATGAAGATTATGTGAAATCTTCACAGCTACATGTGATGTCCAATGTCTAGTGTAAACCTTCCCAGAACAGTAAATGCTGTTGTTGTAGCAAATAGACACTCAACTGATGCTCATCATTTTACAAAAGGATGCTAGTCAGTATCACAGGTGGTTGTTAGAAGATTGACAGGTCACTACTGCATAGTACCAGCTCTGCTTGACTGTACTCTGGTTTTTTACTTTTCCATTAGCTTTATTTGGTTCTGAGCTGTGTTCAGTCCCAAACAACAACACGTGAATACATGATGAGTAAACAAGGCTCAACGTTACCACCGCCGTTGTTGTGGTTTCCAAAGCCCATTGTTCCCATTACAGACAGGGTTTGCAACAACACTGACTACATTTTGGGGGAGTATCTGTTGTAGTGGAAAAGTAACCACATACCAGGTCCCAAAAAGCAAGCAGAGGCAAGTCGAGCAGTGTAGGTACTATGCAGTGGAAAAGTGCTATTAGCTGGCAGTGTATTTTGAACTCATGTAATATGTTCATTGCTCATTAATGCAGTTTGGTTTGGAAATACACAATTTTACTGGTGTATGTTTGAAAGCCATCAGGCTGTACATCTGTTTTGTTGATGTTAACATATAATCAACACATTCTGTGTTTCGCGAAGCTATAGAAAGTGGAGACTGACGTGCATGAGATTTTCCTAGAGCTGTGAGCAGAGAATCCAAGTGGGAGCTCCCGCTGCTGTTGGTGTTTCTCTGCTAAACTGTAGCTGCATAGTGAAGTGATGCGGTCATCCCACACACCGCACTTTTGCAGCGCCGGCTAACTCCAGTCACAGCTCCAGTGCATGAGTCACAGCGAGGGTCATGTGACTCCTGTGAGTCATTCCAAAGCCAACAGCAACCTGCAGAGTGTGTGTGTGTGTGTGAGAGAGAGAGAGAGAGAGAGAGAGAGAGAGAGAGAGAGAGAGAGAGAGAGAGCAGCGGGAAAAAGAAACAACGGTACCTCTAATAAAACAAGCATTTCCGTGGGTTTCGCTGCCAAAAGGACACTGGGAAAGAGAAGGAATCCTAAGGAGCCTCATTAAAATGCAACAGAGTTCCCTGACGCTCATTTACATTCGACCCAAAGCTCGCATTCATCATTGTCTTGTTGTGCTGAAGTCGGATCAAAATGCAGCGCTGCGAGTCGTCAGCAATAACGTAAAGAAATTGCTTTGGTTGCCATAATAAAGATCGAACAAATAGGACGACGTCGATAACACACCCAAGGTTAGAGCTCAGAACCAAACGAGTCCATCTGGAGAAATGAAACAATTTCCTGCTGTTGTCAGGAGCAGCTTTAATGGAGTATATTACACACTGACCCTACACTCCTCCCATTTCTTTCTAAAACTGCCAGATGAACTGATACTCAGCAAAACTCCACGACCTTCAACAATGGCCCTACATTTCCTGACTGACTGACCACATAATTGCGTTCTGATTCATTCTGATATTTCACATCTTGCTGTTTATTTTATTAAACATCCATCAACAAATATTTATGGCTGCTTTCACTCAACACCTCATAAAAATCTACAGCCGTGGAATGGTGAAGAGTGTCATTTTTTTACTGAGTGAAAACCCAGCAGCCTGAGTGTCAGATCAGAGGAGATGCACCAGAAGCTCACGGTGGGATCAAACAGATTGGGATTTTTAGATTTTCTTTTAAACAAGATTTATTTTTTTTAATATTATATCTAGGTCAACATTCAAAAAATCTGATTGTGCTGTTCTCCAGGTTCAAGTGCTGTTTTCAGACTACATGGATTGGATGGTCAAAAGTATTCACATGCAGCTTTGTGATGGACTGGCACCATGTCCAAGATGCATTTTTGCATTGAACCCAATGACTCAGTGTAGGCCTCGAACTACTGGGAACCTGAAACTTTAGCGTGGTGCTACAGCTTTTGCACATGTCCAGGTTTTCCATTTCAGGTTTTCACTGACTTGAATGCTTAAGAGAATCCAGCGACATTTCCATGAAAACCAAATATATGTTCTACTGTAAAGAATGGCATATTTTCATTCAAATTCCTATTCATTTCCTTCACAAAGAAATCCATCTTATAGTTGGTATGTGGGAATGAGTTTAGTGCTGTTTGCAGAGAGTGCAGTTGATGTTGTAAATGAGCCTCCATTATATTAATCCTTTGTTTAGATTTGGAACAAAAGCTTATTCAAAAATGAAGGCGCTCAAGTGATGAATGATTAACGCCAGTGTTTTGATGCTGTTCTTCCTTCTGATTGGTCAATTGGTCTGTAATCACATTTCTCTGGGTCCTGACTCTGAATAATATAATACCTTGTGGTGGTTTGCCTGTTTTCCGGTGGCGTGTTGCTGGCCTTTGTTGTGGTGGATCTTGTGTTTCTGTTGTTCAGAGAGAGCAGAAATGACCTGCACGACTCAAACCCGTATCAGATCACAGGCGGAAGTGTTCAGAGATTGGGTTACTGCTCAGTGGAGGTCAGATTCACATCCAACAGAGCTCTGCTTCTCTTTATATTGAGCTGCTTTAGATCCCAAATGTTTCAGAACTTGCCGAAAATGTGGTAAACACTCACTGGGGTGGAACCTTCCAGGGATCACCTCTTATATTTCAAGTTTGTATTAATATATATATTGAATATGTATGGACTCTTACACCCTGCCCTGGATTCAGCCTTATTTTTAGTTTTAACACTGATTAGATTTTGTGAATTCTTAAAAATGACTTACATTTACAGTTCAGTGAGAACTCTATTTGCTGATTTTACTGCAGCAGAAACAAAAACAGCTGATCCATTTCAAAGTTTATGGCACAATTATCCCTTATATCATTTTCAATCCAGGTGTAAACCGCATGGTGGTGTTGCCCATTTAAGGAGGAATGCAAAATATAAATTGATGGTGAACAAGAAGTTGTGTTACAACTTCTGTTAATTGTAAGGAACATGCTGAATTTACAGCAAGACATATTGGGCATATTTGCATAATCATTCATATATCTATTTTCATAATCATATAAATGAAACTACATAAAAAATAAAAAAGACAGAAATAAAGTGTAGGTATAAGAGAACAAAGCAAAAATGAGAAGAGAGAAAAAAGAAAAACGAGTGAAAACGGCTAAAAACTAGAGCTTCTGCTGCTTGCTCCTCACTGCTGTGCGCTCGGGGTCAGGGTGAACAGCGAGCGGCTCATTATCATTTAAAGGAACAGGTGCTGAAAGCGGGCGTTCTGAACAGGGCTGTTTACACACGGGGAGAACACTGCTGTGGGGCTTCTGTTCCTTTTTAAGAGAATGTCCAAGACTTAAATTTAATCAGGTTTTGCTGAATGCTAGTGACTTTCACTCTGCTCCATTTTTATGGTTGTTGTTCATATATTTTGATTCAGAAAATGTCTTCTTTATTGTTTGTGAACCTGAACTGGAAAGAGATTTAACCTATGTTATTTTCCAAAGTGAGAATCCCATTATCCAGAGCTCTGTTATAAAGAGGGAGGACGGCCCCGAGGTACAATCTCTCCATTCAACCATTTCATCGACTCAAGCTGCTGCCTTCCTTTTAGTTCTCTCTGTAATTTTCACCACAGTGTCTTGGTATATGGCTCTTCACCTCCTCCAACATTAACTTTATTGAATATCTCATGATCTCAGTGAAATTTATCTGCCGAATAATATCCGTTCTGTTTCTGTGGCAGGAAATATCACCAGAACTAAAGACAGACACATTCTGTTAGATTTGAACACCGCTGATTCAATTGCGGGTTTTGTTGATGCGTTCTCTGTTGGAAACTGCACTTTTCTGCACATTTTAGAGAAAAAAAAAAAATAAAAAAAACATTGCATTTACTGAGCAAAATAAAATTGGGGGAAGGACACAAAGCATTAACATAACATCTGCACCGGCCACTATATCATGATGGTCCAAAAATAAACATATACCACATACACACCAACACTGACCTGGAATAAAAAAGTATCTTTAGTATTTTACTTTATACTGCATTAGATTTAAGCAATGTTTGGGGATCTGTATTTGTTTTTACACACATACATACATATATATAACCCCATCATTGATTTTAATAACGTTAAAGGCCTATTAAATTTCTCCCACATAGTATAGAAATATGAGAATAAATGTTTAGAATGGGACAAGTAATCAATCACCTTAACCTTTTATATATCACAGCGTATTCTCATTTTTCATCTCTGTTAAAAGATAAACAACACAGACTCAAAGAGACAGAGAGAGAGAGAATTACAGGTCGAGGGTGACACAGACAATTTAAGCTTTGAGGTAGAAATGGATGACCATCACATAATGAAATTGAACGTAAAGGCCAGGCCCTCGATGGAGAGAGAGAGAGGACAATGACTGGAGCTTAAGAGATGTTTATCTGGACCATGATACGCTTTTAAAAATGTTGCTTCATGACAGAGAAAGAAAAGGAATGATAGATTCCCTCTGAAAGGTAATCTGCCATCATCCACTATTTACACTGGTACAGCAGCGTAATAGCTATAGAGAACTGAAATAGTATCATCACTCTGTCGTGAGAGTCATGCCCATTTAAGGAGATCCGGGTTTAAGCTGGAGCATGAGTTCCAAATATCATTGTAAACAACACCAAACCAAATACATTTTATCATATACTGACAAAACTTCAACTCCCACCCTGGATTGGGCCAGTCCAGTTCAATTCATTAATTTATTCATTATCTGTAACCACTTCATGCTTTCCAGGGTCGCAATGGGTTCTGTAATCATTGGGCACAAGGCGCCAGATAATCGCAGATAGTGTATATAACAGTCTTTGAATTTGTACTGGTATTGTATTGTATTGTATTGTATTGGCCCCTGCTGTAAAACGACCAGGTATGTAAATTAATAAACATGGCAGCCATGATGGAGCCCCACGCAGGTTGAGAGTGATGGAGCATAATTTCTCTCAGACTTGGCTCTTTATTCCCTGAGTGTGAACAGATGCCGTGTTTTAGAGGGGCTGTTATAATGCTGTTCTCACGTCAGCTGTGTGTGGCTCTCCACTTTGAGATGGGAGCCACTGAACTCCACTTTGGGAAATAGACTCCGTTGAAAGGAATGAGTCTGTGTTTTGAATGACTGACGGAGATTTATTCTTTGGGACGGATGCTGTCATGTAGCCGTCCGACGAGTATGAACACCGCTCTAAATGGGACGATTTCCACTGGGCTCTTCACCGCTGCTGATTGGACGAGTGTCTTCAGCCCCAGGGATGACTTGTCACTAGAAAGAAGACCATTACTGTGTCTTGGAGAGAGTGTGAGAGTGTTTGTGTGAGAAAGGGGTTTAGGTTAAATCCTCCTGGAACCAAATGTCTGCAGTTGGCTGACAGTTTTATAGCCTTCATACATCTGAAAATGGTTAAATTACAAATATGACACACGTCAAAACAATAAGCAGGAGATAATATATCTGATCGTAATGCAATTTAGCGCCAAAAAACCACCCCAGAATTCACATATTCTCTTGATGCTAGACCCTTTGATTAAAGAAACAAGATGCCTTAATGTTTGTCTGTTGGAAACTGCCATAATCCAGTTAATTTTGGGTGGAAAAAAAAATCCTGGATTCATAAAATCAGGGAACACAATACTGGTTCTTAATGAAACATCTGTGACCTGCTTTGCTCAAAACCCCACAAGCCCCACAGCAGCTTTCTCCCTGTCTAAACCCTGTTCAGAACACCCTCTTTCAGCGCCTGTTCCTTTAAATGATAATGAGCTGCCCTCTGTTCACCCCGACCCTGAGTGCACTGCAGTGAAGAGCAGAACATAGTGTTTTTAGCCATTTTTGCTCATTGTTCTCTTGTTTTATTTTGCCAAGCTCATTGTGTCTGTTTTGCACACTCACATAAATGCAGGTCCAGCACTGTGATTAGACAGACTCTAAAGTCTCTGCACTTGACATCAGAAGTGGAGCAGAATGAGAATGATTCATTTTATCCCATGTTTCAGACTTAGGCAACACACAGAAAACTAACAGGGTGGTCTTGTTTCAGAGTGTATGGTTTGGTGGACTCCAGATCTCTACTTCAATGCGCACATGCACTGAACAAGTTTGTTTTATCATAATAGGTCTCCATTTAATGTTACTTTGTAACAGAAGCCAACTGACACCAAGTAATCAGGCAGATTGGAGTTAAGGAATCATCTATTAAAATGTTCTGTTTATACTTTTATGACATGATCTCTGAAGACCACTTTTTGGCCTTTAATTTAAAGATAGTACCCTACATTTGGGACAGTAGATTAGGACAGTCTTATAATGGCACAGTGATTATGCAGGTGCTCATCATAAACTAATTCTCTCATTGTTTTGATGAGTGAATTTATTTTTTATTAATATTCATTACAAGAGTAGGTTATTACGAGTACAGTCATTCAATCCAACCATGGATTGAAACATTTCAGAAAGTTCTAAAACGCAAGATTGAATCCTGACACTGGATCTACCCAAACAAATCACTTTGCTGTAGCCCCCTGCCATTTCATACATCCTACATCTCTCTCCAGCACTCGCTGTTTGAGCTCTGATCACCTCCCATCACAAGCTACAATGATTGTGTTCTGAACGTGTACCGAATATTTTCTTGTTATTGTTCCCTAAACAATACAGTACATGAACCTGGTACAGCATTTCCATTGTGTTAGGGATGATCAGTGATGTAGAGATGATATACAGTGAAATAAAGGAGGATGTTCTGAGGTTAAATACACATCTGCAGAGTTTGGTATCCACAGCGGTCTTAGAGCCTAATCCCCTGCGAATACAGAGGGACGACAGCTTTGCCTTGTGTATCTTATGCAAAACGTGTGTTTAATTAAAATGTCATTCACTGAGAACAAAGACTGCTTTATCCAATTAATGTCAGTGATTTAATTGAGTGGAAACAAAGGGAGCATCTCAAGCAGAAGTGGAATTTAGATTCATGATCAATTTGCATGTTTGATTTTATTGTTTTTGCTTGTTGTAATGGCTGAGATTCTCCTCAGATGATGGTTAGCTTGAAACTATGAGGCATTTTTGAAGAACAAAACCTTGTTGTAACAAAACCTTGTATCCACGTTTTTTAAATATAATTTGACAACAATAAGTACCTTTTCTTAGTGGATGAAATGTTCATGATGAATGAACCAATAAGAGAGATTCAGGAGTCAGATCATTTTAATACTAACTTTCACTGAAAGTTAAAGGCATGTTTCTCCCTCTCCTGAAGCCTTATCACTGTAGAAATATAAGATCTGTGTCCAGCAGAGAAGGAATAAAAGAGTGTAGCTAAATACTTTGAGCACACTGGGATCCTGATGGGTTCAGAGACTTTAAATTTAAGGTGTACCACCTTCACAGCAAAGGTGCAGAGTTTGTGGTTCGTGGGTGGGAGTTCAGAGCAAAAATAATTGGCCTTATTCCCAGGGGTTTGGACAGTAGGGGTCACTTCTTTGTGGCTCAGGTGAGTCCATACAGCTGTAACAAGTGAAGTGGAAACACTTCTCATGGCTGCTCACTGAAAACATGCAAAAATAAAAAATAAAGAGCATATTAGAAAAGACTAATAACATACAAGGTCAGTGCAGAAGTCAGAGACCACCTTTGGCAAGATGGCATGTTTTGTCGAAACAGCTGGATGTTGAATGTATTAGTTTTTACTCTAAATTATAATCCACATTGTTCAGCGTTTACTGTGTCGACTCTGTCTTCATCACAGCATTCGTTCTCTTCAAGAGACTCTTCAACTTCTCAAACAAATCTGCTGTTCAGTGAAGTTGAGGCCTGAGCTCTGGGGTGGACAGTCCACTGTTCTGAGAAACAGCAGCTTTTTCTTTGTTTGATTTTGTTTTATTCCTTTTGTGTCTGTTTCCTTTGTGCATTGTGAAGCTCTTCTCACCAGCTCTACATCCTTTCAGACCCACAGTGTTGCTTTGCTCTTCTCACAGCGAAGTGCGGACACACAGCTGTGGATTTTACAGATAGAGCCAAAACACTGTAGCATTTCAGAAACAAACAAAAGGCAAGGACATAAGAATAATAAAGGTACAATAGTCATGCTCATGGGTGACTCTTCTTTACTTTCTTACACTGACACCTAGTGGCCTGGATGCATTAGAGGTTCTGTACTAATTTGAAGCATGGCTGCCCTCTCTATGGATCATAAATGAATTAAATAAGATGCATGTATAACAAAATCTGAAATAATAAATGATTTTTTATGATACAAATAACAATAATAATAACACACACACACACACAAAATACTAATATTCATACACACAATGTGAATGTGATTTATAAAGCATACTTGGCTGAGATTGTGTAATCACAAAGTGCATTGCATTAAGAGAGCAGGGTAGAGTTTATGAAACTATAGTCATCTAGAATATAATTATCTGGGAGATAATGGAGGGTTGCAGAGAGGTACAGGTCAAAAACTTGTTCCTGAGCTCTTCCACGACAAAGCGCTGCAGTGCTGTAATTACAGCCCCAGAGGATGTGGCGAGTCTGCTCGGTCTACCCTCCCCCCTGGCATCAGCCAAACTCTGGGACGGGTTTATAAAGAGCTCGGCAGAACCTACAGAGAAACAACTCTATTTACGAGCGCTAAGGCAGTGCAGTTTGCAGCTGTAGCGTTTTTTTGTCCATCAGCTTTATTATTATGAGCAGGAAACAACAAGCTTTATGGTGCGTATGATCCTCCATTTAGAGTCTTTAAGAGAATTTGAGAGCAGAAGTTTAGTTTCTGAGTAAAAATGTCAGCTTTTTAAGCTCCTGATGTCCTGAGTGAGCTGTGGTCAGCGGAATATTCTCAGAACCACCAGCTCTCAGCATAGGACCACTCTGTTCTTCTGGTCCTCAATCACCGTGATATAAAACAGCACAGAGTATGACTGCAGAAAGAGATGCTCAGTAATGTGAATGAATAAACAAATTTAAATACCTTATAATTAAACATGATTTCAATACTTATTCCAACCATTTAAATCAACGACTAGAACTGAAGTCTGTAATGTTTCTTCACACTGACACAAGTCTCGTTGCTAAAAGCTGATAAATGGATGAAGTCATTTACAGCTGGTGATTAACTAATTGCGTGGGTCCATGCTGAGCACAGCTAGAACAAACCATGAATCTCTATTGGTGTTGAAATGTAATGAAAAACACAACAACACAAATTTTACATTAAAACTTACATTGAGAAATAATCGTTAATATTTAATATTTAATTTATGTCCACAATGTGAAAACATGAACTCAAAAAATGACACAGATTTAGTACTAGTTTCTTTGAGTTACTATTCAACGTACTTTAAATTTACGGGTTTGACACACACGGTGTTGTTCCAGTTTATGTCATTTACATGACATTATCTACAATCCCATGGAAAAATACTACCGAAAGGGAAACACTGATCTTTAATAAAAAAAAAGGTAATCATCCCTCTGTTCTCCAGCATTTTCCTCAGAGAGTGAGGGACACTAAATATATAGCCTTTAGCTGTAGGAGGAATATTACAATGTCACTGTTATTATCAACACAGCTGTTAATAAGGATTTCTTAATGCCCACCCAACTGTAAACACAGAGAGGGATTCACACAGATGGAGGTTTTAGTTCTTTATATATATATATATATATATATATATAGTTTGTTGTGACGTATGAATCAGGTCAATTATGAATGTAAGGTTCAAAGCAACTTCACTTTTTTTTTTCTTCTGTAAAACTAATTGAGTGTTTCCGGCCTGGTAGTCCCTGGGACTGAGTGTTTTGTTTTGCTGTTAGAACAGTCAATCTCCAGAATCATAAACTGCACCTTTAAGGAGTTCAGCTTTCATTCTTTCTCGTTTAAATTTCCCAAATGCAGATAATGGTCTTGACATGTATAAATGTATATGATGCATGCTGTAATCCAGTAAGGTTGTGCATGTGGTTCTGGCACTATCAGAGGCTAATATTAATTTAAATTGTGTCTCCTATTTCATACAGAAAAGAATTAGGTTCTTAAGGCTTTTGTAACTGGCAGTAATTCAGGGTCCACACCGCCATTATTCACCGCTGAAAGCTCCTTTTTCATTCAAAGCTGTTCTTCTATTTCTCCAGCTCCTGAAGAGCACCTGTAATTCTGTAAGTGCAGTGCATGTCTTTGTTCTTAGAACCATTCACATAAACACACCCCTCAACTGCCCCAGGTCTAGAACATTCACGGAAAATAGACGGAGAGTCTGCAGGAACTCTCTTCTTATGAAAATAATCAGAGAACTCAACTATGGTCATCCATCAACTGTATATCTGTATGTCTATCGCGCTGTCCATCGGTCTGTCTCTCTATCATTCAGAAACTAATCATATATATCAGCAGATGTCACTCACCAATTGTCTGCCCCTCCATCTGTCTGTCTGTCTCTCCATCTGTCTGTCTCTATGAAAGTAATGAGATGTAGGTAGAGCACAGTCAGCCATCTTTTTCTCTGTCTGTCTGTATGTCCATCGCACTGCCCATCTGTCTGTCTGAATCTCAGCCGGTCTATCTGTCTGTCCTACAGAAACTAATCAGACATATCAACTGATATACATCTCAGCAACAGTCTTTCTGACCATCTGCTCGTCTCTCTGACTGTCCATTGCTGTTTGTCTGTCCTAATCAGAGTAGTCAACAGTCATCCACCAATTGTCTGTCTGTCTTTCCGAAAGGCTCCAAAGCTGTCACTGGAATCATCCAGCTGCTTCTGTTTTTCTGTCTGTCTTTCCATCTGTCTGTCAGTTTCTCTGAGTCTGTGTCTGTCTCTCAGCACAAGTGCAAAATAGAAAAAAATCAGATCTTCAGTTCCCCCGAGCCTTTTTCCGTCATCGTAATAACTCCCAGCAGCTTATTACCAGCTCAGATTAATCTGATTTATCTGATTTATTTGACAAAAATAGCACATGATTCAAGATGAGCCGTTATTGCCTGAGAGCTGAGGCTTATAGAAGATCTGGAGGGGGTTTTATTAGCGGATGAAATGATAAAAGTTCCGGAATAGTTTTATGATTTGTCTATCTTTAGATATTTAATAGATCTTCCATGACATCATCATCATCATCATCTTAATCAATATCAAGAGGGCATGAAATCTGACTCTAACACTCAAAAGCTAAAGTGAAATATATTGTTCTGTGGATCGGTCAGACAACGTTCTTCATTTATTTCATCTCAAGGTGGAAAATGACAATGAAATAAATTATTAAGTTCTCAGATATTGCAGATATTTCTAATGAGATTCAGTATAAAATCTCTACTTTTATAAAACGGGAAGCAAAGTGAGTGAGTGATGTCCAGTGATGGACTGGATCCCTGTCCAGGGTATGTTCTTGTGTCCAGTGATTCCAGGTGGCTCCAGCTCCCACCGTGACGATGATCAGGATGAAGTAGACAAGACAAATAAGTGAATTTAGCTTTGAAACCCATAGTAGTCCAATAGTCATTATTCCAACAGTCGGGAGCTCATTTTTACTGAACTCTTCTATCTCCAGGATGTAGAAAAAATCTCTTTTAAATACTCAGGTTTTATAATCACAACACGACTGTTTTTAAATCCTCTCCCTGGAAAGCAACTTTGAGAATCTATTTTAAAGACAATAATAGCTAGAGATCATTGGAATCCATGGTGCTGATGTTATTAATTTAAGTGCTTTGTTATAACCTCCTTGTTCAGAAAGATGCTCTTCTCTTTTTATTAGCCCTGATATTGACAAAGCTCTCAAAACTCATTAAAGTTAATCCATGACCCAGACCGGCTCCGCAGGGTCCGCTGGTGTTTATGCTGAAATTTTGGAGGATTATATTCCTGGACAATAGAGCACAAGCAATCAAAACCATGCTTAAGCAGCAACCATTGACTCTTTCACATTATACTGACACCTAGTGGCCTGGAGGTGTGAGATATTATTTATTGTGCTGCACTTTAATCTATTTTATAAATAGCTGGGCTCACTTGGGGGACCTAAGTAGCTCCATATCCTGAGAGATATCTTTTGAGTTGCAGTTATTAGAAAAGATGCAAAACTAATAAATATTGTTAAATACATTTCAATAGCAAAAATTGGCTTATTGCCTGTTTAACTGCGAGTGAAAATACATGATTATATTCTCACAAAGCAAGGCAAGCCAATATAATAATTAATGTTATTATTAATCACACTGACAAAATAATTCCAGTGCCTTTCAGCAATCAAGCTGTTTTATTCGTCTATCTTTGACCCATTCAGCTACAAAGGTTGAGTTAAATATTTGACGAGATTGCCTCTGACAGAGCTGCGTTTATCCAGGCTGCACTCGTGTTTCTGTGTGAAAGGCAGCATTAAACCCAAAAGGTCAGCGGTGATCTGTTGTATTTAGCCGAGCTGATAGCAGCAGATTCTGTAAACACTGGGAGCCCCTGAGCTTATTGGGCGTATCTATATTTAATATAGTTTTGAGAGTGGAGCATATGGCAACATGGCTGAGATTATCACCCCCCACTGAGACCCAGATCGGCGTCCACCATGTTACATCTAAATCAGCTTCATCTGCAACGTCAACACAAGCAGATTAATGGGGACTGACATGATTGTGGATATTGTGATAGCTGGCCATTTCCAGGTAAAGGAAAAGCACACAAATTAATAAATGCGGCACTGTGCAAGGTTTAAGCATCTGGGATTTAAAATGAAATTTTAAAAGCTATTTATTTGAGCAGTGAGTGTTTATTTTCTCAAAACACTAAAAAGACTAATATTAGAAAACATATGAATCCAACTATTCCAGCAGTGTGTGACAGTGTGTGGTTGAATGTGTTGGTTTAACCGTTTCCAAGCCTCTACTCATGATAGTCCAGTATTATTTGAGGCTGTGTGTGTCTGGAAACACACTTTGTTCTTCACTCGCTTTCTTTTTTTGTATTTATTATAATGATAAATTATTTAATACAAGCTACACACTTAATATTTAAATCATTTATCTTCCCAATAACAATAATAATCATCTTAAGCTTGTGGCCAATTGCTTGTCTGACATTTGTTCCCACTTTAAAAAAGTTTGTTCCCACTTTAACGCAGTGGCAGCTTCTGGGAAGGCTTTTGAAACACTGCTGTGAGGATTTGATGTCACCTGCTGCAGCATTACTGAGGTCAGGTATCAGTACTGAAAGATCCTGTTGGTTAAAGACCCAAAGACAAAGGCACTCAGTGTGTTCTCAAACCTGAGAAAGCCTGGTCCCACTGCTCTACAGTCCAGTTCTAGGGGGGTCTATATTCCTCTAGTCAATGCTTAGTATTGGGCATTGTGGTTTTACACTCACATGCAGCTGATCCAGTTATCTATGAATATTATACAAGATGCATGTAATGTTTTCAAAATAAAAGCCGTTTTAAATAGCAGACTGCTCTAATTCAAAAGGAGAATTCACACAGTTTTGGGAGTTCACTGGGTCTCAAATCTTAGATTGATTATGTGTGGCATTGATTACAATATTGTACATACTATTAACCTCATACATCTAGGCTTTGCACACAATTGGTGACAATGGGCTGTGAGTTAATGGCCCCAAACCCAGATGAAGGAACCAAGCCCCAGAAGAATTGGCATAATTATGCATTATTAAAATTTGCATGCAATAATAATCAGTCCCTGGTTCCAGAGCACTGCAGAGGAATGCTTTGATGGCATGAAAACATGTTCTTCTGCTGAGGGGCACCAGCAGGGGGCAGGTGCCCATCTGGAAAACATGCCTTTATCACTTCAGAAAAAAGAAAAAAATCAAGGCAAGACAGAGGCTGATCTCCAATTTCTAAACACTGGCCTTCCTCCCTTGATTCCTCCTCTTCCTAAAGTTGATTTGGAATAGACCACCAGAGTTGTGCTTTTCATCTTATTTGTGACAAATCAATCAATTTCTGGCAACAAATTTATTCAAAAACAGAAAAATTTCCCCCAAACACCCCTAGACCCTCCAAAATAAGGGGTCATTGATGAGCTGAAATATTAAACATAAACAAAATTTGCTAACACACACATCATCATCCAGACGAGTCCTGTGTGAAGGTTAAGAAGTTTTGCCAGTGTCAGACTCAGATTTGAGCAGTTGCTGTTGAAGCAGAAGTGCTAACTGTAGCTTGCCACAGAGATGTAGCATTATTCATATTTTGTTCTTTGTACATTTTGTGACAATGTGCTTAGCAATAAATAATGTGCATTTATTTGTCATTTTACAATATACAATGAAATGTGTCTTCTGCATTTAACACATCAGTGGCAGTCAAAATACAAGACGTGCTAATCCATTTACTCATTTCAATCCCGATTGATACACACACATATTTGTAAAACATCAACATTAGGTGAGACAGAGGAATAGATGATTTAAGGAAATAGATGATTTAAGAGTTAAAGGTTAAAGGTTCCACAAAGAAATAAAACAAGTCCTGAATCAAGAAAACACTATGACATTTAGCATGTATGTGTGTGCAGCTTCAGTGGAGCACTGTACCATAAATGGCAGTATTTTCTGCATCCTAAATTTCATACAGTTGTTGCATAATTCCCAAGGCTTTCATATTCTAAAAATGTCTCAAAGATTGCTTTTCAGATCTTACCCAAGGCCACATCATCAGAATCTAAGCAGCTCATGCATGAAATTAATGGAGGGAATGGTTTACTGTATCAGAGAAATGTCTGAGACAAACATCTGGAGCCAAACTGTTTACGGCACATTTTCCTTCCGTACTTCACTTAAAAACTCCTCAAATGTCAAAGCGCCACCATCATTCTTCTGATTTATGGAGAAATCAGGGGAACACTGTCTTTTACAGTCCCATAAGGCTTGGGCATTTCCTGGATACATGTGGACTGCAAATTTCAAACAGAAGACCTTTATTTTGGATGACATTGTTGTAAGTTCACAGGCTGTCTATGAAAACTACGGTGAAATGCCAAACAAGTTTTAGATAAAAACTGACCAAGTCCAGAGTAATGTGCTGTTACTTGGGGTATGAGTATGATTCAGGTGGGATCCTCTCCTTGTGTCACTGTCTGGCGGAGTGTGGTGTGTTCTCCCTCTGTCTGCATGGGTTTACTCCAGGTGCTTTAGAGACCTCTAACAGTCAATGAGGTATGAAATAATCCACAGGTTTGAGTGTGTGAGAGACTGGGTTAAGTCACCCCAATCAGGATAAAGGCCTTCTATAAACTAAGCTGAATCTTTAAAACAAACAATCTGGAAAATAGAGCCTCTGTTGTTGCTACTCTGGGTTCAGCTCTGCAGAAACAGAACTATTTAGCTCATGGTGGCAGGCAGGAAAACACTTCCCACTCCCTCCCACTTGCTGTAAAAGTGAATTACACTCTTCAACTGTAGGGGGAGCCCTGGATCAAAATATTTATTCTGAATGTTCCTTTAACATTACATTCAGAAAACTCTTTATTTCTTTTTTATCTGTTTTTTTTTCCTTTAATTTGTTGCAAGACTTGTATTGTCCCTCAGTCAAAAAGTAATCCAGACTAAAATATACCCTACAGCTTCACATCACAAAAGCAGCAGATTCAAAATGGGTTGTTTTTGGAGCTCTGATTATATGCATATACATGCTACAAGTGTCTCTTTTTTCTGTGATGTGGCTCCTAGCTCATTCCCAAGTACATCACACTGAAGGAAATGGTTTGTGGGATGGTCTTGTTCATAGTGAAATCTTAAACAAAACAAACGTCTGCCATTTTAGAAAAAGTAAACGTCAAAAGTGGAGGTCTGTTCTTGTCTCGTCTGAGTGTGAAAATGCTGCAATAGCCTTAGTTCTCTCTCGCTGTGAATCTAATGCTGATGAGAGCTCAAAAAAAAAATCTCCTATTTGGGACTAATTTGCGTGGTTTTCAAGAAAACCCTGTCATCTGCAGCAGGTTTGGTTCAGGTAATGAGAAAAGATTAGCTGCCTCCATGCGATTAAAAGACTTGGCTAATGGCAAAGCTCTGGCCATTATTTGCCACGATGCAAAGTAGTGGAATCAATTAGTTCCAGAGACTCTGTCACTGCAGTAAATTACGGTGGGAAACAATTACCCACTTCTTTTTAGGGACTGATTACTATTTTTCTTGTTTGGATCAAGTATTGTCTGGCTTGCTGTTTGCTACTTCATCTGTATATTTATATCTGCTTTTTTATTACGCCACATTTATTTCCAGGCTCACAGTATGATTGGCTGAGGGGCATATTTTAAAATCCAATAATGGCACTCTTAATTAAAATAAAATATTACCCCACCATATTTGCCTGCCAATTTATAACAACGACCAACAGCTTACCAATAGTACAGCCAAAGATTAAATATAACACCCGAGGTGGAAGAAGATCTTATCTGAAAGAAAACAACACTTAAACCAAACACACCTCAATTATATTCAGTGAAGTTGTTAAAACCAAACAGATACTAACCTGAGACACCCTATAAAAAATATCTGTTTGTGTTGTTTGGGTGTAAATGAAAAAAAATCACACAGAGAATCAGTTCAGTTTAATGCTGTGCTTTATTTATTCTGCTCATTTTATGATGCGTTGAACAAAAAGTTTGTAATATGTTTTTAATTTAGAGCTAGACAGATGTAGAAAGAGTGGGGTGGGGCAGGGGGTGGTGAGCAGGAGAGTGATTGAGCATGTTGTAGATCCATATGACTCTCCACTCAGCTTTCTGTGATTGATTTTGGAAGCTGTGAGTACAGCACATCCATCTGGACCTGGTTCTGTTCTTTGTGTAAAAATAAATAAAATAAAACTCACACACTCACACCTATGGGCACTAGTCGCCAATCCACCTACCAACATGTGTTTTTGAACTGTGTGAGAAAACCCACATGGACACGGGGAGAACACACTACACTCCTCACACACAGTCACCTGGAGCGGGACTCGAACCCACAACCCAAGGTCCTTGGAGCTGCACAACAGCAACACTTGTGCCACAGTGCCACTTAAAAATGATGATTCTACAAGGGTTATCATCTCTCACCATTGTTACAAAAACAAACTAACTATCTTAGCATTGCACCAAAAGAAGAACCATTTTTGATGCCAAAAAGAACCCTTTCTGAAAGGTGATATATAGGAAAATCTTAAGCACATTCTTCATCTTAGGAACTCTTTCTGGATTAAAATAGCTCTTTATTCTAAAGGTTCTTTATATGTTCAGGGTTCTATATAGAACCATATTCTTCACCAATGGACCCCATCAGCCCTACTATTGGAATGACCTCATGTATCTACAGTCATTGTCCATTTAATCAGCTCCACACATTGACTATTGTTTTATATTTACTGACTGTAGTCCACTCTTTTATCTTCATTGGTCAGGACCCCTGAAAATATCCATCACAGATCAGGTATGATTTGGATGGTGGGTCATTGTCAATATTGCAGTGGTTTTGATGTGTTTGTGTGCTCATAGGTGCTCAGAAGCAGCTGTACATGAGCTGAAGCACACCATGTCAAATGCAAAACATAGGTTAGGGGGCACAAGCAGTTCTCCATTGTGCCATGGAGCAGTGGAACTGTGTTCTCTGAAGCGATGGAGCTGTTTCTTGTTTGGATCCTCTTATTTAAGTCCTCTCTGAGCTATTACAATAGAATTCTTTCAGGCTGAAATGCTTTAAAGTTACAGAATATCTGTGGGATGCCGCAAGTTTTCTGGCTCAAACTGTGGCTTGGAAAACAAGCAGAGAAATCAAATGACTGAAATGGTCACTTGCGAAAGCTTTTAGCAGCAAGCAGAACCATTCCATGATGAGAAAATCACTAGTAATGATATGCTCGCCATTTTAAAGTGGACTGGAACTGACCCATGTTACTGTAAAGGAGGAAATAGGTACAGTTATGTTCACACAGTGGTTCTTGTACTATTTATCAAATTATAATCGGACAATAGCCGTTGGGATTAAAGCAGCACCACAGTTAGGGCCAGCCTGCAGGTGCAGGTCAGTGTGGGCCGACAATATGTGCTGCTTGACATTTTAAACATAAAAGGAGAAGTATGTGGCCCTGGGTTTTGATCATGTGGGAGACAGGTCAATTGGTTGCTGTCACTCCAGAGAAAGGGCAGAAATCAGAGCGGACCCCAGACGCTTTCTTGGAACGTCATTATGTGTTTGATAATGAGATAATCATATGCGCTGACCCCTTTCTAAAAGGTGCTGACATTGACGAGCTCTGAATGAGATTCATTTGGATAGGGTTCGATCGACCAGTGGTTCATTCTGTTCCCACAAAGAAAATAACGTTATCCTTCAAGGTGAGCCACGTGAGGCACAGAGAGCTGACATGTTCTTTGTTGTTGGAGGCAATGCTACTTTACCATGCTGAGGTTTTATGCTTTTCCATCAAGGCAGAGCTAAAAGAAGGTCATTTTATTCACTGTACAAGCACAACCCTTATATTTAGGGATTCAGCCTCTAGAAGGCTCAACTATTACTGACACAGCTTTTATTTTCTCAGTGAATGAAAAGTAAATGGGACGTTTCTGCATATAAAGGGGACTGCAGAGGTGGAGCAGTGAAACTGTATTCAGTACCACTGGGACAGGCTGGTTCCAGAACTAATTATCCAGCATCAGTTTATGGCATCAAATCCTCACAGCAAATGTTCCTACATCTAGTGGAAATTCTTCAGAAAAGTACAGATTGATACTGCAGCAATGAGGGCCATGCTCCTGATTAATGACCTTCGTTTTGGAAGAAATAACACTGAATTAGGAGGCGTCCAAACACTTTTAGTCATATATAAATATAGAGACTGAAGGAAGCTGTGCTATCTTTTCTGACTCCAGGCAATAACTAATAAACGGCTGAAGTATAGAGCGTCTAACGACATTCTTATAACACATCTCTCCCAGCTTTGCCCTAAGCTCTTCCTCCAGGCAAAAAAGTCTCAGTGAAGAAGTCTTTGCTTCCTTAAAGCACATATTTGATCGCGTGATGACAGCAGGAGGGCAAGATAATGGGGCGGTTAAAGACGTTTATGACACATACTGGGAACCCAGTGTCCATAATGCTTTATAAATAGGTTTACAGGAGAGATGTAATGCCTTAAAAGGTAAATTTACAAACACATACATATTATATGTTATATACATGGACACATTGGTGGATTGGCGACATAAGTGTCCATAGGTGTGAGTGTGTGTCGCCCTGTGAAGGACTGGTGCCCCCTCCAGGGTGTATAACTGCCTTGCGCCCAGTGATTCCAGGTAGGCTCTGGACCCACTGCCACCATGAATTAGATAAGGGTTACAGACAATGAATGAAAGCTTTGACTGAGCAGCATGGCTGTGTTCCCTTTACCCACCAAGTACAAGCTCATATCAGATGTTATAATGCATTATACATTCCATATAAAGGCTTATTAATGAATGGTTCATGAATACTCTTATGAGATTGCTGACCTCATAGTTGTCAATATTTATAATTACAGTAAAGCTTTAAAAACTGTCACAGGTTTAAAGCCTAAAGGCCTTATGCCGTGTGTACATCTAATATCCCTCAGTGTTGTAGATAGAAACTCATCCACATCAGTGAAACAGAGCGCTGTGATAAAGCCATTGGCATTTACTCTGGTCACGTGCCTCATGCTCAGGTGAAAGGAGTGCATTTCTCTGAAGATAATCTAATTCAGATCACAATCTTGACAGGGTTTAATTTCCTCTGTCAGGTTAAAAGAATCCAGTCTCCAACTGTTGGATAAACTGATGAGAGCCTTGTGTTTCCAACTAATGAATAAATAAACTTAAACAGACCAAAATTCAACCATAATTTATTGTAATTATGTGTGTATTTTCTAGTATGATTTATTGAAAATAAAAAACAAAACCTACAAATAAAGATATCTAGTCCTCTGAAAACTTGCATTAAGCCTTTCGTTGTTTATAATGTGCACTGGTCTAAACTGATCTTGTCCTCATCCCACATTTCTTCTGAAACAAAAGCATTAATCAGGAGTGTGTTCCTCTTCACTGGAGATCCTAGATGTCGGAATATTGCTGTGATGATCTGATGGCATTCATCCACAAACATTAGAGAGGTAAGGTGCTGATCTTGGACTATTAGTGGATCTCAAACTCTGCTCAAACTCATCCCAAAAGCAATGGGGTCACTGGATCCCTTCAACTGCTTCACAGTCTATATGTATCTCCTATTTTAATAAATATGGATCATCCAAATTATGAAAGCAAGTTGCCTTTGTACAGAATTGTTTCTGAAGCCTAAACCACAAAAGCCTTGATTATTTGATTCTTATTTCTAGGTTTTCTCTAAAACCAGGGAGCTGCTGTGACTCCGGAGACTCTCAGGACAGGGAGGATACGTGGACGAGATCCTCAAGCAACACCAGAAATCATTTCAGTTTCCTTGCGAACACAGTCCAGTCCCTGAACGCTGTTTAGCCATTTGTCAGTCAGAGAGCAGACAGGAGAAAGGGCATGTTTGCCGCTGGGTTCTCTGGAGAGAAAGCTCTGAGAATTCGGATCCTTATCTCTTTTCGGGGGTTTTAACGGGGGAATTTAATTAAATGTCTGGGTCAATGGCGTGACGCTCCGAATACTCTCCGAAGGGCAGCGGTGTCTAATGAACACCCAATCTCCTCAGACACACCTGCCTTTACTCATCATTTCTTTCCAGCTGCAGAGATACAGATGTACGAAGATCAAGGTGTAATTTTCTCTTAAATTCTCCTTTATCGCTGGGTGTCAATGTTGTTATACATTCCTTATGCAGTAGTAATCCGTTTATTACACTTTACAGGTCAATATCACTATGGAGAACAGTTCCACTGCTCCACAGACCAATGGAGGATTAGCTTTGAACATGGCGCCTAGGCTCTTGTGAGATTATACAACACATGCAGTGCAATGTTGATGAATTCAGTCTTTCAAGGGTTTGCTACAAATTTCTGGACATTTATTTTCTCTCCTTTTTACATAATTTTAAAATGCCACCTTGTGCGTACATTCTGAAATTCATGGATGAACTGAGATGGTCCAGAACGATTTGTTACATTGACTTCCATTGGAAGTAAAGACCGTTTTTGCCACCCTCTGTAAAACTGACCATTTGAAGTTGTAGTCACTTTATAGTGCTGGGTTTTACAAAGTGTCAGTTTCACAACGGCTGCTTTCTGTGCCCTGCCAGAAGACAGCCCCGAGTGTCCGACCTTTAACTCGTGGCCTTTAATGTGACGTGGGAGAAGGCAATAATATTTTAAAAGGCGGGAACACCATGAGCAAGTCAGGGTTGGCAGCGTGAGACAGGAGTGAGTGGGAGCCGAGGTTTATTTTTTGCCTTAAATGAACGCAAAGAGGTTTAAAGCAGTGTCACATTTCCTTCAGAGGGAAGAATCAGGGAGAACGCTGCAATCAGAGCTGAAAGGGCTGCTGTAGAATTTACCTGACGTTAAACATATTCACCACCATAATCCTCTTTACCTTATAGTCCATCATTCCCTCGCTTTTCAGACGCAGTCATCAGGTTCATGAACACACTTAAGACGCATGAGATTTCTCCAGCCAAGACCCTGCTCCCTGCAAAATTCATGTCTTAATAAGTGAAAACGTCTTAAACTTGTGCAATAACAGTGTTCCCTATTATGTAATTTCTTAGAACAATATATTTGATTTTTTTGTCCCATCTCTTAGTGTTTGGACTTTGTTTTAAGTGATTAATCCAGTGATTAATCCAGCTGTTAAAACATGTCAAAGTGTCTTGTAAATTTAGAAAATATTCCCACAACAATCACAAAACCAGATATATTCATTATATTTGGGATGTTTTCTCTTATTAAGAGGTCATTTCTGGGAGTGGATTTCAGCTCTGCAAAATACAGTGTTCCCTATTGTGACGGAAGCTTGTTTAATTGAAATGGAAATTTGTGTCCGCGGATGCCTTACAGTAAAGCGCTCAATCCTGAGAGTGCGCTGGCGAAAGGCCTTTGGTTCAGAGCTTCCCGGTATTGGGCCAAGCCCATAATCAATAACACTGTAAATAAGACACAGAGCAAAGCAGCATGTGCTCTGGACCCTCATCAAAAAAGAGCCAATAAAACCACTGCAGTCCTCATAGATCACCAGCATTCAAACCAATCTGGACACCTGCTCGTCCAGCAGTTCCTCGGATGTGAGGGGCATTAATAAGGGGTGTGTTCTTCTTTACTGCACAAACAAGGAGTCTGTACACTTCTAGGAAGGGTTTATTTTGAGATGTCAGCACATGGTTGTGAACTTATGGTAGCCACAACAGCAACAGAACCTGAAGTCATGTGCTGATGTTGGGGGATTAGTTCTGGATCACAAACATCACTCCAACTCGTCCCAGTGCTGGTGGGCCCATGGTTTATAGTGGTGTTGGACCTTAGGTGTTTCTATAGTGTTTATATCAAAGTGTTGCATATGACTCCACCCAAGCTGCTGAGTAACCTGTGTCTTGAAGTGTGTAGGCAGGACTCGATCTGTTCCAGAGCCCAAAACCAAGCTGAGGAATGTGTCTGGGCTTTTACAAAGCATCAGTGAGGGGCAGAATGATGGTGGAAACCTCTCGTAAAAAAGAAGCTGCTCTGTGTATAAATAATCCACCCTGCCATGTTTTATAACTGCAGATAAAATAGTTTTGACAGAGGATTTACGCTGCTCTGCTGCTGCAGTGTTTGCGGATGGAGGAGGAACGGCTGAATTCAAATAAATATAAATTTGGAAGCACTTCCAAGGGGCAGTAAAAGCTCTAATAAAACACAGCGGTTGCTGGTGGGCTCAACTATTAATTAAAAGTGCCTTTAAGTCAATAGTGAAATTCCTACTAACTCATGGCTATTCTGTGGTAAATACATCATTAACTGTGTCACATCATAAGCGATGGAGCTTCTCTCTGCTGATTGTGTGCAAATACAAATGCTCGTGTGTGTAGGGTTTATATTTATTCTATTTTATTTTTTTTTTTTCCTTTCTTCTTTTGTTTTATCAGGAAAATGAAAACACCAATTAAAATGCTGGAATAAATGTTGGTTCCCAAATTATGAGGTTCATAAAGGGCATCTCTAACTGAAACGCCCCAAGAGCTGGACTCTAAAAAACAATATACTGCCATCCACATCCAGCGCGAACCCTGGATATTTTTTTTTCTCAGCACATTAACTGCAGATTCATTAACCTTTGTTTATGAAGGGGCCTTATTTGTTTCACTCTGCCGTTTTCTTCGTGTGAGCACCGGTAATTGAGAAAGCACCAGACTCCCATAAATCTCCACTTTTTCCAGAGTCAGCCCTCAGTGTCAGGACCACAGCCTGAAACAGGGTTCCATGTGTTTTTGGTAGAGCTATAGAACCAGAGAGTGTCACTCCTTATGGGTTTATGTCCCATGTTTATGGCCCACTGTAGCAGTGAAGTCAAACTAGGGCTGCCACCCACTAAAACACAGAACAAAGGATCAGGTTTGGGAGCGTGCTCTCTAACACCGTCACACAGTAGCTAATGTCCCCAAACATCACCCCATTCATTTGACATGGAGGCAGTGGCCTATTAATCTTTATTGTCCATGCAGAGAACACAGCAGTAAAACAATAAAGTATCCTTGGGATTTGTTTAAATTAATAATTTTTGAAACGTGAGCAACGTATCATACTTGCAATATTTATTACCTGCTTTTAATTCATTCAATGCTGCATATGAATACATGAGCATACCTTCACATATGCACCAACACATATCAAATATTGATGGACACGTTGTAAGCAGTTGTTCTGGGGATTATTCTCCATCAACAAAAGCCTGAGGATTGCAGTGCTGCATTGGTGCTTTAGGAGTGTTATGTACTTAAGTTCCCTAGAAATATACATTTTCTCATTCATTCATCGTCTGTAACCCTTATCCAGTTCAGGGTCGTGGTGGGTCTGGTATCTACATGGAATCACTGGGAACAAGGCAGGAACACACCCTGGAGGGGGCGCCAGTCTTTCATAGGTGTGAATGTGTGGGTGTGTATCGACCTATGGACACTTGAGTTGCCAATCCACCCACCGACATGCGTTTTTGGACCGTGGGAGGAAACCAGAGCACCTGGAGGAAACCCACACAGACACTGGGAGAACACAAACTCCTCACAGACCGTCACCTGGAGTGGGACTTAAACACACAACCTCCAGCTCGGCAGAGTGTATACTGGTTATTTCAGGGACAACAATGTAGATCCATTCTTCATGTCATAAGATATTGTTTTTACATTTTTCTGTAATGTATACAAATTTACATTCATAAATATCTGCAATTGTTTGGTGGCGCAAAATGACCAACTGCTCCTCTTTCCAAACTCATCCGAGCTGAACACCTGAGTTGTGCGAATGTGCTGTGGCTCTTTATAGTAAATCTCCCGCTCTGGATGTGATTTACTGCAGCGGGGGAGCTCCCCCTCTTCACAAACCAAATCATAATGGAGTGAGAGCGTGCACCTCGTATCTTCTCTGGTCCACACTCGTGTTTTTATCCGTCAGCTCCACAGCGGGATATATATCTTCTCCTCAATGAAGACAAACTCCCAGCTCAAACACAGGGGTGTTGTGTCTCCAGTCCAGTGATGAGTCACAAGTCATTATTAAGGTTATTATGGTTGAAAAGGAATAATGTGTTTTCCCACACATTTGTTATTATACCTATTTGTGTTTGTACATTCCTTTTAAATCGGCAGGGGGTTGGTTTCAGGACCCTAGTGGATAACAAAATACACAGGTGCACAATTCTCTTACATACACACAGACACACACACACACACACACAGTATTTGCATAGAACTGCTACATTTCCTCCAGATCACCTGTAGGTCATTGACACTCTGTAACAGTGTAGTGCTACAGATGGCGCTACTTCTTGATGATTTGTAAAATCAGTGTGTGAAATTCATCTAATATTTCTCATTATGAAACAGTTGTATTGTGACTATTCTACTTATTTCTGGATAATTTGACTTGTTTTGAGTGATTTTATCTGGGAACATTTTCCCCAGCAGCAGACAATTTGACTTCAAGGAATAATGCAGTTATTCTTTTAAACTGCCTTGTCTTTTTCATGAGTATGATTCTTAAAATGTAACACAAAATATACACCGTATAGTGATGAAAAATGACTTCCTTCTCCACAGGTGTCATGGTTCCAGTCAAGTGCTGAGTCTGACTGGACGGCTTGCTGAGGAAAATTTAATTTGGAGACCAGGCCAGAGACACGGCTGTATAAAACTGGACACCCACACAGCAATATGTCGAGAACACGGGGGGAAATAACAAGTCTGAGATCAACCGGACGAGCAATCAAGGGCAAATGCACTCTAAAAGATGAGGATCAAAGGTTCCACTCAGGAACAAGCTTTCAGCCAATGACAAGAGAAATGGCTCCATGCTGGTGTCCAGCGTCATCCTCTCTGATCTTTTATTTATTTTATTTCCTCAAAACAGGACACAGATGTTTCTCTGTAATAACAGACAACGCAGAAGCAGAGGCTTTTACAACAAACACATGATCTTTGTCAGAGAGAAACACAGATGACCTGGAATTCCTTCTATGGGCATCGCACCCACCATGGAGTGCAGACATTATTTCTAAAGTCTGTTATATATCTCAGCATTAGCTTTACAAAAGACACAGACCAAGGGCGGCACGGTGGTGCAGCAGGTAGTGTCGCAGTCACACAGCTCCAGGGACCTGGAGGTTGTGGGTTCGTTTCCCGCTCCGGGTGACTGTCTGTGATGAGTTTGTGTGTTCTCCCCGTGTCTGCGTGGGTTTCCTCCGGGTGCTCCGGTTGCCTCCCACAGTCCAAAAACACACGTTGGTAGGTGGATTGGCGACTCAAAAGTGTTCGTAGGTGTGAGTGAATGTGTGTGTGTCTGTGTTGCCCTGTGAAGGACTGGCGCCCCCTCCAGGGTGTATTCCCGCCTTGCGCCCAATGATTCCAGGTAGGCTCTGGACCCACCGTGACCCAGAATTGGATAAGCGGTTACAGATAATGAATGAATAAATGAAAGACACAGACCAATAATGAAAGTGCTCAGAGTGGCTTTGAACAATTTATTCTGTCAAGAAATTGTGAGAAAAAAAAAAATTGAGCTTAGGCATGGGGAATAGGAGGACCATCCTATAAACAGAGACAGAGAGGGAAACCCATTATGTAGATTATAAAGGGTGGGCCATTTATATGGATACACCTTAATAAAATGGGAACGGTTGGTGATATTAACTTCCTGTTTGTGGCACATAAGATGGGTGGAGACCATGGTGGCCATTTTGAAGTCGGCCATTTTGGATCCAACTTTGTTTTTTTTCAATGGGAAGAGGGTCATGTGACACATCAGACTTATTTCTCCCGTGGTGTTGCTATCAGTGTGTGAAGAGTGTGAGAAGAGGGTTGCACTGACAATCCAACACAATGGGCAGCACTTGAACACATTTTATAAGTGGTCAGAAACTTGTAAATACCTCATGAAAGAATAAAATTACATTAAAACCAAGCACACCATTGGTTTTCTGGTGAGAATCCCAATACATTTGATGTGTCACATGACCCTCATCCCCTTGAAAAAACAAAAGTTGGATCCAAAATGGCTGTCTTCAAAATTGCCGCTATGGTCACCACCCATCTTGAAAAGTTTCCCCCTTCCCATATACTAATGTGCCACAAACAGGAAGTTAATATCCAACCATTCCCATTTTATTAAGGTGTATCTATATAAATGGCCCACCCTGTATTATGCATATGTAAACAGTAAAATAGATGATCATGGAGGTTCTACATGTGGTAACAACAGCTATGAATGTGTCAATACTGACCCTTACATCCTTGTAGATGCCACTGGATCCTTTAAAATGTAGAATAAGGTCTCCACTCTGGTTTGAACACTACTGGACCCAGTAAAGTCCGCATGTGAGTCACACACTGAAACTGATCTGAACATTGTTGTTGATGGCGGGTGTTTATTTCAGCGCAGAGGTGTTACGGAAATGCAGATCGATAACTTCCTGTGACCTTGTGTAAGGAGAGAGGGAAGTAACATTAAACTCGATTCTGCTTCTGCTCTGTGTGGAATTGTCTGAGCCCCGTCTCCATGTCTTTCACCTTTCCTTCCGTCTCAGTAATCATGAGGGCATCATGAAGACTTTCACCTCTTTTTGGAGATAGACAGACACATCTGGGACTGATTTTCATTTCACAAAATATTTAATGCTCAATAACACCAGTAATTCTCCCTGAATAAAATAAACCCTCATTCCCCAGTCATAGAAAGGGTTAAAATAATGTGTTTGAACCCAATATCAATGCCCTGTATAAAACTTGGCTGCTCTGTGAGGACGAGTCTTTCCTCCTCTCTTTTTAAAGCCAATGCGATTTTCCCCGCAGCTATTTTTGCACCAAAATTAGTGGTATGCAAGACAGCAAACAAGTTGAGGAGGAGACACACACACACACGCACACACACACACACACACACACACACACACACACTGAGAGTGAGAGTGAGAGAGAGACCATGCATTATGCATTAAATTCTTCCTTTCTCTTCTCTTCCTTTTCTTCTTTTCTCTGACTAATGGTGGCCTGCGTGACTCACAGGACAAAACCACCACTGAGAAAAAGTTTATCAGCAGTGACGCAAGTTCACAAGAACAAGCAAATGAGATATTTAAAAAAGTGCAAGAGAGAGAGAGAGAGAGAGAGAGAGAGAGAGAGAGAGAGAGAGAGAGAGAGAGAAAGAGAGAGAAAGAAAGAATAATAATAAATGCTGGAGTAAAAGTCAGTGCTGTAAATTTAGCTTGATTCTGATTGGCTGTGGATTGGGCTGTGTAGTGCTATTGTTCTGATTCATTGCAGCGGGGGCTTGTTTTATTTCATCTGCTTTTGAACAATCAAACATGTTTTAGGGTAAATACACTATTTAATAAAGTATATTACTTAAAATAATAATATCCTTCTCTTAAATATTCTGCCATTTTCCGTCTATAATTGAGTTCTAGGGATTTCCTTGGAAGGGGGAAAAACTGAATATCATTCATTCATTCATTATCTGTAACCCTTATCCAATTCAGGGTTGCAGTGGGTCCAGAGCCTACCTGGAATCATTGGGCGCAAGGCAGGAATACAAAAACTGAATATGTAATTGTTTAATCCATAACTTGAGCTGTATCTGGGTTCCCGAGTGGCACAGAGGCCCATGTGTTATTCCTGACATTGGGAGATCTCGGGTGATGCCTGGGTGAATCTCTAGGGCACTGCCTCTCTGTTTTAGGGTGTGGAGGATGGACTTTCCCTCTCCTGCATCACAAGTACAACGTTAGCGGCTAAGGGCATTTGTTAGTTGCCATAGTAGATCTGGGCAGTTAGCATTCTCCTCCAAGGGCGCTGAGCTCCAGTACTCCTCACGCTACAGCTCTCAGAAAAAAATCAAGACTTTCCTCCTGAGTCTGGTGAGTTCAGCAGAGAGAGAAACAACAAAACAGACCACAGTTTTCACTCTGACCATCGTGTGTTGTCATATCTTATTAATCTCTCCATATTCAGATCCATAAACATCATCCAGAGAGAGAAAATTGGGAGGCAGGGGTGGGGAGAAAGAGAAAGACAGTCCTAAAGAGAGAAGAGGGGGAAAAGAGGGTAGAGAGAATATGTCAAATTTATTCTTGCTTTTTTTTTTTTCTAGCTGTCTGGGACTGTGTCCTTCCTCCAGCCAATAAATGTCAAAGCTCTGTCCAGAAACAGTAGAGAGTGTCCATCTCTTGGAGAGAGCTTGTTGCTGTTAGCGCTCCTATGGGACTCCAGTGATTCATTGGCCCCAACCATGGATTCACTGTTTTACACAGTTACTTTACAAGCACTGACATAGCAGTCATTAACATCCAGGACCTGTTGGACAGTATGGTCTTTACTCTTCTGGAAAGACTTCACACTAAATGTTGAAACATTTCTGTGGGAATTTGATGGCTTTTGGACACGCAGACATTAGTAAGCACTGACTAGTTCTGGATCCCAAAAGAACACAAATGTACTGTGATGCTGTGAACTCTTCTCCAGTCCTGGGGGCTTTGTACCCCACCAGCCAAAGCTTGGCATTGAGCTTGGTGACTTTAATAATACGAGCATCTCACATCATGGCATGTTTCTCTCTAGTGGGTGCAGCTTAACCCGCACCGTTCTCTCACTATGAGGGGTGTCTCCACACTTTGAGATGTGGGAGATGGTCTGTTCTCGTCTCATTCTTCTGCTTTGTGCTTGTCTAATGGAGCAGAAGGCCAGCGACACAGAGTTCATCAGGCAGTGATTGCGAACAAATTATGATGTGTTCATTACATTTGGCAGAGGACTCAGTTGGACAGAAACATCAAATTAAAACTGTGAAATAAAATACAGCAGGGAATCTGTTTATTTGCTTATTTTAAAACTGAGAGAAAAATAATTGGTAATACATCTACAGTTGAGCAGAAGCCAGAGATCACCATTTGTTCATTCCCTGTGGCCATGTGTAAACACTTGTAAGTACACATTTATATGTTTATGGAAGTTAATATAAATGGTGACATAAGCATAAACTTGTTTAAAACAGTGTGTCCTCTGTGACAGTGAACACAAACAATCACTAGTGCAGTAGGGAAAGTGAGCACAAGTGCACACACACACCCCTGGAGCAGCAGGCATCCATCCCATTAACCAGGAAGGGTTGGGGGTTAAGCGTCTTGCTGAAGGTGTCACACATCAGCTGTGGATGCTGATGAAGGAAAATAATAAATAAAACGTTTAACTCCTCCCACCTCCAGCTTACCTGGCAGATCTAACTGGGGGCAGCCATAGTCCCATGATCAGCTGACCAGGCTCGGTACCAGAAGGGTGGGACTATCAGCGCTGATGGGAATATCCATGGCTGAGGTGCCCGTGAGAAAAGCACCTAACCCCCCAATTTATTATGTGATAGTTGGCAGAGGGGTGGGTTTGAACCAGGGACCTTTTATGTAAGAAGCCAATATTAATTGAGCGATCTACCAACAGAGAGGTTTGTGAATGGATTCAAGTGCAGAATGAACAGAAAACTGAAAAATAACAAAAGGCACCAACAAGGTGTTGGTGTGAAACACAACAGAGAAAATAAATTCAAGAGAGCAATCTGAGAACTGCCCTGCTCCAGATTTGAGCTGCCAATCTCCTGGTTTAGAGGCCAGTGTAATCCCACTGCACCACTGGGGACAGCATGTGAGTGAAAGGACTAAAAGAGGGAAAACCAAGACTATCAGGGGGATAGTTTTTTTTTTTTTGAATGGCTCAAAAGCTGAGACCAGAAAAAGACTTAAGTAAAACGGGACTTCACAAACTAAAGAGGGAAAAGGTGGCTAAATAATCAAAAGCAAAGATACCAAACACAATGACTGGTGTGAAGCAAAGAACTAGAAACTTAGAGACCAGAATTTATTTATTTATTTAAGATAAACAAATGGTTAAAGATAAATAAGAGAGAAACTGAGCAGGCCAAAGAGTCGACAGGACAGGGACCCAGGAGAACGCTCGAAGGACTTTACCAAAATTACCAGCCAAGCTTGTGTGGCATTCTTCAAAAGAGAACCCCAGGACTGAGGTGTGTGCTAGCTTCCATTAATTAGGAGAGTAACAGGTGTTATTGATTTCTCCTAATTAAGGTGTGGTGGCTCTATGTCTCCCTCTGGTGGCCGGGAGTGGCTGGCCCCCTGTCTGGACTCTTACAGAAACACCCCCTGGGTCCTGAGGATGGTTGCCCCCAGGTCCAGGTGTGTCTGTGTTCACTGTCACTAATCACTAGTATTCACTGCCACTGATGGGTTAAATACAGAAATCAAATGTCTTTGTGCAATTGTACAATAATCATAGAGTGTCACTATTTCTAATTCTAATTAAAAAAAAAAAAAAAAAAAAAAAACTGGTGAACTTGGCTTACACTCCAGCTTCTCTATCCTGTAGTCTACAGCTTCCCCCGCAGAAACAGGGAGAACACACCAAACTCCTCACAGACAGTCACCTGGAGGAAACCCACGCAGAAACAGGGAGAACACACCACACTCCTCACAGACAGCCACCAGGAGGAAACCCATGCAGAAATACAGAGAACACACCACACTCCTCACAGACAGTCACCCGGAGGAAACCCACGCAGAAACAGGGAGAACACACCACACTCCTCACAGACAGTCACCCGGAGGAAACCCACACAGAAACAGGGAGAACACACCACACTCCTCGCAGACAATCACCCGGAGGAAAGCCACGCAGAAACAGGGAGAACACACCACACTTCTCACAGACAGTCACCTGGAGGAAACCCACGCAGAAACAGGGAGAACACACCACACTCCTCACAGACAGTCACCCGGAGGAAACCCACACAGAAACAGGGAGAACACACCACACTCCTCGCAGACAGTCACCAGGAGGAAAGCCACGCAGAAACAGGGAGAACACACCACACTTCTCACAGACAGTCACCCGGAGGAAACCCACTCAGAAACAGGGAGAACAAACCACACTCCTCACAGACAGTCATTTGGAGGAAACCCACGCAGAAACAGGGAGAACACACCACACTTCTCACAGACAGTCACCCGGAGGAAACCCACGCAGAAACAGGGAGAACACACCACACTCCTCACAGACAGTCACTCGGAGGAAACCCACGCAGAAACAGGGAGAACACACCACACTCCTCACAGACAGTCACCCAGAGCAGGACTCAAACCCACAACCTCCAGAACCTTGGAGCAGTGTGACTATGACACTAAAAAAAAAAACACGGAGGGTGTCCTCTAAGTTTAACCCAATGCTGTAGACTCGTGGTATGTGATGAAAGAGTTTGGAGCTGAGGATTTCAGGATTTATAAAAGACTTTTAGAGGAATGTGTGAGCGTTTGTGTGTGTGGGCTGTGTTTTATATAAACTCTTAAACCCAGAGATTACAGCACAGAGGTCTTTCAGATCACTCCGTCTTTGCCAAATCACGGTAAAGCTGCTCACAGCACGTGCTTTTTTGGATGTTTCTGCATGTCTTTAATGGCACATTTTGATGATATTTCTTGTTTGTGTCTGTGGAGTGTTGTTTACTGGTGTTGAGGTCACAATGTGATTTTTACAGAAGATAAATTATTCATAAATTTCATGTTTTAAACTTATGCTATCTTGTGCAGGGAGGGTAAAGAATTGTTCCTTTACTCCCTTACCCCATTTCTCCTGCCTGTCCTTTCACCCCAAGCCTACTTCCCAAACATTTGGACCATGGCTCCCAGATCTGTTATGTTATAGTGATGATAGATACTGAGTGATGGGGGAGAGGGAGAGCTCCTACCCACCCAGAGTGAGACTTTATCTAAATGGGAACTAGCCTGTCCAATAATATTTCCTCCTTCCCCACATATTTCTCATAGCTTAGATCCTCACTCTCATCATTTATCCGTGCTGTGTTTGGTGTATAACAGCCTCCACAGAGTTGAAGACCAGTTCTATTCACTAATCCTTATATTATTCACTATATAGTGCACTATTACAATTTTGGAATTCAGGAGTATATAGTGAAAGATTTCGAAAACATCCTTTGTTTTCACAGAACAACACAGTGGATTATGGGTAATCTCATGCCTGCTAGTGTTTTGCAGTACATTGTGGGATTGTTTGAGTGCACTGAAAATTGTCCACTATGTTTTCGGACACAAAATGGCGGAACCCCAAAATAGTGCACTATATATTGAATAGGGCACAGTTTCAGACACAGTGCAGGACTTATTTCTTGTTTATAAAGCAGAACTGTGAGGTCAGAAACTGGTGATTCCTGTTTCTTTAGCTGTGTCAGTGTGAGCTGTAAAGTCAGAGGTGTTTGGACAGTTATTGGGGGTATTTATCGGCGCGTGGGCCTCGGCTGATGCCCGACTGTTAATTGAATTGATTGACCTCTAAATCCGTGGAGACCGCTCTGTTATTTTGTTAATTAGTCCTCCATTGAACTCAGAATTAATGGAGCATCATCTCTTCACATCGCTCCGTTTGCTTGTTGGATGCTTCAGAGTCTCAATTAGGCTTTCACTCCTTCCTAATCAAACATGAGAAATAGGAATAGGGTTTGAGGTGCTCAGTGGTAAACATAAAGACTGGAATATGTCTCTGGAGTAATACCTTATAACGTGTACATTGTTATAATGTGTTAGGCATCACATAAAACACCTTATACCACTTCATCATAAACACTCATAAAACTGTTAGTATACAATTGTTTGATATTAATCAACATATATAATATTGCCACACCATAAATATGACTTTATGTAAACATAAACTTGTTTTGCTATGGTTTTTAGAAATGTATTTGTTTATAACAACTTCTAAGCAAATAAACAGGTTTATTACATGTGTTATACCCAGAATACAGGGTTCACAGTCTGTGTTACCACAGCGTTTTAGCAGAAGGGTCAAGAACAGCTTGTGGAATGGAGCAGATCTGTTTCTGTTTCTTATTTATAGTTCATACTTCTCCCACATGGTGACGGGTGTTAAATCATCAGCGGAGAGTGAACAGGTTCGTGTTGGTTTCTGTGACGCATCGCCTTCCGTCTCTCAGAAAAATGAGCGAGGTGAGAGGGAGCGTTATTCTTTTTCATTTTATTGAACTCCCGTGCAGCGACAGCAGGAATCAGACATTTCGCTGCAGACTCATAATTGGGGGTCAGTAAAGAGAATGTCAGAGGTAATGGCCCTCCAAATCGTTCTGACACATCACACACCGG
Source organism: Hoplias malabaricus (assembly GCF_029633855.1). Classification (NCBI taxonomy): domain Eukaryota; kingdom Metazoa; phylum Chordata; class Actinopteri; order Characiformes; family Erythrinidae; genus Hoplias; species Hoplias malabaricus. The sequence goes on along the minus strand of NC_089816.1, from coordinate 21,209,876 downwards.
AGATGATTTTAACTGTTTCTGGACAGAAAAAAAAAAGAAAACCTCAGGGCCCCAAGACTTGGAAAATCGAGATCTGAAGATTTATTGAGCACTGTGCAAAAGTCAGAGACCTGCCTTCATTCAAAGTAAGTATGTCATTGTATTTACATTATCGGAAATATGTATATATTAGTATATTGACAGTTAAACATAATATTACATTGTTTATGTCACCTCAAATGTTCAGGGTTAAAAGTTCATGATTTAAGTTAATCAAGTGCACGTTGAAGGTTGAGATTGTTCTGAGAAACTGCAGCAGGTTTTCTACCTTTCTTGTCTATTTCCTTTTCTCAGTGCAGGTACTTACCCAACAATTCCACATCTTTTCAGATTCACAGTCCTACAGTTGTTCTTCTCACTGTGGAAAGACGGACGGATACAGACATTGTGTACGTGGTCAGGTCTGAACCAAGACTGGAGCTGGATTGTCTCCTCTGTCTCAGAGATGGAAGCTCTATATGCTGTTAATCTGATTCCTCCTTAAAAGCTCTGTTGGTTTAGACCATGCGATGGTTTAAAGAGCTGGTAAGTGACCACAATTCTGTTCAAACCTGATAAACCTCTCTGTGGAGGCCTTGTGAACCTGGATTTCATCCCCACTGCTGTGGACCATCTCTGCGTCTTTTTCTCAGAGGTGAGCTAGTATTTCTGGGCGGACTCAGCTCCAGGTGGAGAGCTTTATCAACTGTTTGGAGACGAGTGAGGGAATTACGTGTTACGGTAATTAATTTGTCTCAGCACCTGCTCACACGAGGAATTAGACCAAACAAAACATTGTAATGGTGGAGCCAATTAGGAGCTGATCTCCCTCTCTCACTTTGAAGTGGATTTAAAGGACGGATACCACTTTAATTAAGCAAAAGACTGCAGTTTAGAGCCCGGATAAATAGACCTTCATTAAAGATCTAAAGGTAGCGATAGATTATTTAGAAGTGAAAAATACATCGTGAACACAGATCAAAGGGATCTTCAGTGAAGGGGCTGATGGGAAACTGAGAAAGTCTTTGGTGAACAGTGCTGAGAGCTGATGAATTATCTTTGTGCTGCAAATGACTTGTCAATGTGGTACTAAAGACTTGATTTGGTGTCTTTAGGGCAGAGGAGGCTAGTGGTCAGTTTAGGGCTGGATGGAACCTAGGACAAAGTACTTACTGGTATTTACAAATTGAGGATGTTCGTCTTGTTGTTTATTGTACATTAATTCTTACTTATACATTTGTGTGTGTGTGTGTGTATACACCTTAAAACATATTTGCACACCTATAAAAATGTTTTTGTCTAACATTAAAATTGTAATTCCAAATGTAAAAAAAAAAAAATCATCAAAATTAAGTATTAATAATATGTGTGTATATATATACAGCTTAAAACCTATTTGCACACCTAATATATACATGCCTCATCATCAAAACTGCATCTCCAAAGTGGCAGGTCTTGTGGGGTGTTATTAGTATGCAGTGGTTTATAGAAGGACAACTGCTGAACCAGCGACAGGGTCACGGTTGACCAAGGTTCACTGATGCATGAGGGGAGTGAAGGGTCAGCGTGGACACACAGGCCCATACACAGCAAGCCGTGATGAATTGTATTCTGACCCGTTTCTATCAGAGCAGCATTAACCCTTTCTGCCAATGACCCTGTCACTGATTCACCGGTCGTCCTTCCTCTGTCAGGCTTGGTAGATACTGACCACGGCTCACTGGTAACACATCGCATAACCTGTCATTCTGAAGATGCTCTGACCCAGCCATTGTAAACTTGCTTTTACCACCCAAAGTACCTGTAGACTTGGCACTTGGTGAATAAATATTGGTGTTCTGGTTTGGTATGTAAATCTGAACCTGATGATACCTACGTAAGCTTGTCATAACAACTGACAGAGACCCACGTTCAAACTGGCATCATCTGACATGAAGACTGTCAGCTCTGATGTCAACTTGTGTCAGGTGAGACTGGCTCGTCACGTCTGAAATACTCAGAGTTGCAATTCTGAAATGGATATGTTTTTATTTATTTATATTTATTATTATTTTCCTGCATCATTTGTTTAAATCTCAAAGAAGCCTCAGCTTCCGAAGGAAACATAGCAACATCTGTCGAAGCTGCAGGAGGCCTCCTGCTGCACATCTGGAGCAGAAGCAGGTTGTTTGTTAAGATCTGACACCTGGGAGCATGAGTTTTACATCCCTTACTCATCAAGAAGAGAGAGACATAAAGAGATAGAGAGAGGGAGAGAGAGAGAGAGAAAGTCCCAATGAGCAGGTGTTCCATTAAATACTTGGACAGCTCTGTTCTTCCGAAGGCTCTGGACGGAGGTTGTGATGGTGGCTGGCTCTACGCATAATGGCCCACATATCATCCACAATTCTCGGGCCTAATGCTATAACACTAGCCCAAAAGCACTGCCAAAAATTAAGACTGCATTAATGGTAAGAGGTAAATCAAGTCGGAAGATTGCGATTGGATTTTCCTGCCCAGGCGTTACTTTGGGAGTTGTCCCACAATCCAATTTTACCTCTAGAATAATCAATCACCAGCACTTGGATACTCTTGCTATAGCATTGTTTGCTATAAACAATGGTGTCTGAAAGCAAAGCAGGGTCCGGTGCCCCGATTAGTGCCGATTTTATTTGGCTGGGTTAATTAGCAAGCATCAGCACAGAATAATCTCCCACAACAGGCCACCGGGTTTGTTTTGTTTTGAACTAAATCACATTAACCTTTCAGGTCAGAGAAGAGTATTATTTGGAGACTGGGATCAGGATTATTGCCTTGGATCTTCTCTGTTCTTTATTTTCTCACAGGAGGATTTCTTTGGTCTTTGGGACTAAACTCTATAAAGATGTTGAAGCATCAGGAAGCCTTTTAAATGCTGTAATTGCCAGGGTCCACTCTAATTAATCACTCGTTAATAGAAAGGGCACAAGTGATGATATACGCTCCCCATATCAACTAGAGATTGTTGACCACCACATATAATTAGAAAGTTCAGCTGCCTTAAGCTGCACCCCTCACAGACACAGTGTGTAAAAGATCTTCCAGCTAAAATCGGACAAGCTTAAAGTCACTCTGCACAAGACCAAGATGCCAAGGGTGGGCTAGAGGGCTATAAAGTCCCCTGCATTTGGGTTGTGGAGCCACATACTCCTGATCAGAAGAGATGTCTCTTCACAGATGTTGAAAAATTTAGGCCAATATTTTACTGGCATTAATTTTTATACCTTAAAAATTACTGGAAAATTAAAATGATAAATATACCTACAAGGCTTATAAAGCTTGGGATGGATTTTAGAGGAGCTCTCCATCTCTGGAACGGGAGCTAGCTTGAGTGAAGGATGGAGGTGAAGAGCTCATTTAACTGATGTTTTAAGCCTTGTGCCAAACCCCCACAGGTTATAAATTTCACCAGCACACTTCGCTGTGACTGGATCAGTGTTATTTAGTATTTAATTGAGGAACTTTTACCCTTTAAATTTTATTATATCTTGTTTTCCCCAATGTAGATGAGTGTGTTAATTTCCCAAGTGAATATGGTCCACAGTTTCTGTTATTCATGTTCATATTAACCAATGGTTTTCAATTGATAACTCTAAGGAAATTAGAATCAGACTGTGGGTGCAACTCCACAAACAAAGAGTGAATCCCACTTCACCCCTTGCCCCTACCACTTAACTGTACCCCTCTGCTTTCCCTAGGGTAGGGAGCCTCAGTTCTTGTTGGGATAGAGGGGTAGGGTGAATTACTAGTGAGAAGCTGCAAGCTGAAGTGAACAAGACCCCCCCACCCAAAATAAATAAATAAATAAATAAATAAATAAAATAAAAAATAAAAAAATAAATAAATAAAATTAACATTTTCTCCTGTAAACACTACACAGCATATTCAGCTGTTGAATTTAAAATTATTTAACACTAAGAGTGTTACTGCAGTTATTCTGATGTTTTGGTAGTTAGCTACTAAATTTTCAGTTCTACCTTAAGTAATGAAGCCATTTCATTTTGGCACCTGATGCTACTGCTACATTTAAGGTGGAACTGGAAGTTTCAAAGAAATAAGCTGCTGAATTTGAAGGAGAATCCTAAACCCAATTCTGTCCCTAAGTGTTTGTGCATGTAGTTAAGGATATACTTTGGCAATCCTGGTGTTTTATGGCATGCGATCAATTCAGGATAAATGCAGCATTCAAGGGAAATGTTACTGGATGTTTATACTCTCCAGACACTAGACTACTAGGTTTTCCTGTTCTGAAAAGACAGCCATTGAGTTTCCTGTCACTGGACATGAATAGACACATAATGTACAGCACATACACGCTGAGATATGATCAGCATAATCACGTTAGAGAAGATATCTCAGCTCAGATTGAGGAAAACCATGTGAGGAGGATCATCTCATTGGATTTACAAATCTGACTGAGAACCGTTTAGATAAGAACCCATGAATAAATGCAGACTCCAAATGTCTAGACACCACTGGCTTGAATCAGTTCAGACCACATGTTTCCACAGCTGTAATCCAGAGGAAAATCTAATTTCTCAGTTTTTGGTCATCTCCACTCTACCCTAGAAGAGACACAAGGGATGTTGCTGGGCTTTTTCTCATAGCAGAAACATTTGAATAGAATTAGACACTAGATTCAAACAACAGAGGTATAAATGTGGGTAAACAGAGATATTAGTTAGACACTACAGAGATATTAAGTAGACACTACAGAGAAATTAAGCAGACACTACAAAGGAAGAACTACAAAGATATCAAGGAGATACTGTTGAGATCTTAATATTTTATGGCGTAATGAAGTATTGGTGGTTAACCTGAGCCACTACAAATAAATAAATACAAATATTTACAGCACAACAACCTTCAAACACTTTCTCCAACATTCTCCAACAAAAAAATGTGCGAATGATGTGTGAAACATCTCAAGGCCAAAGGATTTGCAGCCACTAATGTATAGCTTCTGTTCTGACAGATTGAATAGAATAAGACTGAAATAAGTCGGGTTATAGCTCTCATGCATGTTCCTCACTGAGAACATCATCACAACACTGAGAGAAGGCTGGACATTTTTAGAATTAAGGGATGTTCTAGTTTATCACAGGGGTGAAACCCTTAAAGGAACATGGTATCTTATTTATATTTTATATATGAGGTTTGGGCCCCTGACCCCTTCACACGTTCTCCTTCCTTGGCATAGTTTTACATATTATCTACACTGGATTTAATTTTAATTTCACTTTTGATTTAAAAACTGAAGTGAACCCGTCAGCTCTTTTAACTCTAACCTCTCTCTGAGAAACACAGAAAACTTTAGAGCAGAGTTTTACTTGAGACATGACACAATATAATTATTTTTTTTAATCTGGAGGCTTTCGTTAGCGAGTGAGCACAGAGTGATTGACTGATGGCTCCTTAATAATGCCCTCTGGCAACAAAATCAGATATGATAAGCTTATGCAAATAGATTTAAGGCTGATTGAGATTTCATCCAATTAATGAGGCCCCAGGGGAGGTGGGGTCATGTATATTCAAATGAGGGCGAGGTTAAGGCTTTTTTTTTTCAGCCTGACTTGTCCTTGTCTGAACTTTCTGAAGGAGGTGACTAACCTCTGAAGGTTTCTTCTCTTTTTGCCTGGAGTGAAGAGGCAGATGTATCTGTGGTGCAAAGTTTAGCATTTATTAAACTGAGCCTCAGATTGGTCATAAAAGCATGAACACCACATTCCTGAAACTGGTCATTTAAAGGTGACATTTTAACGCCACTTGTTCAGTGCATTTGTGCATTAATTTGGGGTTCTGGAGCTCACCAACTCGCAAACTGTGAAACAAGACCATCCCATCCTGTCACACAACGACCACTGGCTCTTTTCAAATGGCTGCTATTTAATGCCACCCTATGATATGTCTGTTTTGGCCAATATTGTGTCCACTGTGATGGCTGGAGATGTGCCATCCCACCCACAAACAGAGCACGGTGCTGTTTATAGTGCTTTTCACTACATGGTCCCCACTCAACTCGACTTAATCCTACTTGGCTTTTTTGGCTTTTCCATTAGGCAAATCTGATACCTAGTTGTTCAGAGCAGGCTGAGTAGGGACAAAACTGTGATGTGTAAACCAAAGAGAGATGTCACTCTACACCATGCAGATGTCCAGCACAAACTCTCCATCTGTAAAATCCCCAGCTACACAACGACTCACAATGGCAGCTCGTAAAATTGGTCTTTTGAAGAGATTCAAATGCTCTTTGGATCTGTGGCAAGAAGGAAAATCTTTCCTTGTTGAAATAACTTATTATAATTTTTATTACTTATTATGTTATATTAATAAGTATAATATTTTTTATATATTTAAATCTTTATATTTATTATAATAATAATTAAAATATTATTATTAGTTTTATTATTTTACACAGAATGTCTGAGCAGCTGTTTGAAACTCTGTTTCACTCTTACATTTCAGTTTTACTGGTTGTCCACCCTCCTCACCCTCTTCTTCATCTCCACTGTCCAAGCCTCTCTGATCTCATGGTTATAGACTACACGTTCCTCTCTTTTCCCTCTTTTTTTCTGTTTTTTCTAACCTTGTCAAATCATCACAGCTTGGTCTCCGACTCGAGCAAAAACTGATCAAAGCCAAACAAAAGCAATAGCTTTTAATGCGAGGCTTTTGAAGCGATGCTATTGTCTCCCTGAGAGCTCACACAGGAGATGGATGAGACTCAAAGTGTTCAAAGTGCTTGCTAGGGTTTATTATTAGAAGAGCTACACTGATGCAAGTCTGAATGGAAGCATTTGTTAAATACAAATGTAACGGAGCTAACGGAACCCTGCCAACGAGGTCTATCACTGCGTTTTTTTTCCAGTATTAACTCAAATATGAACCGAGGTTCTGCGAGATGTTCTTCATGTTTGACAACAATGTGCTGTGCTAATTCCTATATTGTTCCTATATCCTTGCTGTCAACATTGTATTTTCATTTTTAAAATAGTTTGAAAATGGAAGTGGCAGTTTACACTGTGATAAATAAACAAACAAACAAGCAAACTCACAATGTAAAACATGATGAGTCTGTAATTGAATGTAAAACCCGAGCATGACATATGTTATGGGGGTGGATGTCACAATATTAAACATATAAAGCTTCAATTAATAATGCAGCCAATTAAATAATCTGTGCCTTTTATGCCAGATAAACCACAAATATAAACCTGAAATTGCAATACCACAGTAGGTGTATACACACGCACACACACACACACACACACATAGCAGAAATAAATCTGTGCCAGCCAGCCACACTTTCCTCACCTCCCCACTGTGAGAAAATGAAGCTTGACCAAATAAAGACATTTAGGTATTTAATGATTCAGAGGAACAGGTGGTGCTCATACATACTTTACACTGTTAAATATTCATCGCTCTGCCAGTATTTCTGTTTCCATTTCTGCAGAACTTTGCTCATTACGAGTAAATATCTCTCACCATATGGTATCATTTGAATGGCAAATATCAACAGCTCTCCCAAAATTTTCGGACACAAGGCTAAACAAAAAAATACTATGATTCTCTTTTTATTCTTCAGTGTTTTACAGCGTCAAATCTTCATTAACTATCAGCACAGAGTCAGATAACCCTGTCACTCTCTGTAGCACAGTCTGCACTTTCAGACGCACGCTATACCTCCACATGGTTTTTGATCCCTGCTCATCCTAAAGCACTGTGCTTAAAGGGAGTTGAAATGATGTTAGTGTCTCTTAATTAATGGCCAGGATACACAAACACTACTGCCCCCAGTGTCCTGCTTCCCATTGCCACAATCACACACTCCAGTTCATTCCTTTGTAAAATTATGTTAATAAATCATTGCACAAAAAAAAAAAAAAATAAAAATTTAAATGAGGGTGGAAGCTGCCGTTGTAAATGAGCCTCTGCTATTAGTTTAGACATCCTTTCAGCCCCACGTCAAGAAATTCAGATCCTCCATGTGTAGAGAGAGAGAGAGAGAGAGAGAGAGAGAGAGGGATATTTCTCTTTATCTTTGAGGAGAAGAAGGCGGCTGAGACCCTCTCAGATGAAATATTTATTTGGATATGTGTTTCATCAAGCATATCGTTGGTATTTATGCCGATCTCTGACAGGTAGCTATGCTTCTGCGTGATCGTCCTGTAATTTACCATCACGTAACATCTAGAGTATACACACACACAAGCTCACACACACACGCCCAATTTTCCCAAGCATATTAGATGATATTACCTCTCAAGGATGTCCTCGATTCGGCTCTTATCGCCATGGGGACTGTAATAGGGGGAGATAATGAGACCTGATTTATATTTCAAAGGCTCTCCAGTTAGAGAGAGACCAAAGTGATAAGGGATCTCTATAAAGGAGGTGCTGGTGGGATTGTGGGATCACTGGGGAGGGAGGGAAAGGAGGGAGACAGGGCAAGGTGGTGAGATAAAGGTGAAGATTATTTACAAATTCATCATTACAGTCATTCTTATACAAGAATGCTCCTTCAAGTGTGAAGGAAAATATTGTTGACTTTACCAAAGCAAACAATGCTCTGTTTCTTTATTAAGTATGATGGAGGGATGGAAGGATCATTGTGGAAGGAGTGAGGGAGTGAGCGTGGGAGAGAGGGGGATAGGAGAGTGGAAGGAGCTAAGATAAAACACGAAGATTATCTACAATTGCTTCATTACAGTCTTTATATGCAGTAATTCCTTTCAATAAAAGAGGGAAGGAAGGAGGCGAGGAGGGTGGGAGGGATGGGGGCTGGGTTGTGAGATGAAGGTGCAAATTATTTACAAATGCATTTAAATATTGCTTATGTACAGGAATGCATGAGAGGACAAACGTTGGGAGGAATTGAGAATCACTGGAGGAAAGGTAACTATGAAGATAACTACAGCAATAATGTAGCACTTTTCATTAACTATATTGTGAAACTAATGCTTAAACATGTAATTTCTTTTATATTCCAGGAATGTGGGTCATCAAACTGGGGGCTATTTGTGGTGATGTTCATTCAGAGAGAGAGAGAGAGAGAGAGAGAGAGAGAGAGAGAGAGAGAGAGAGAGAGAGGTGGAAAGCTTATTATTATTATTATTCTAATAATTGGGAAAGTGAAGAAATAATTATTCTTGCAGTAATGACACCAGGCCAGTGGACTTATTTTTTCCTGAGTGAGATAAACATCAAAGACAGGAAGTAATGATAATAATCATAATAATCATTGTCAGTTTTCTAAGTCTGTGTGCTCATGTGGATTCATTTTGTCCCAAATTATTTATTGATATCAAACATTAAGTTAAAATATGTTGGTTCCTAAACTGGTAACCATCAAGTAATAATAAGAATAATAAGTCTGAAACAATTTGTGCTCTTCTGTGAAAGAAAAGGCAGTACTGTCTGTCGCTGTAACAATTATGAGCTCATATTAAAGCTATAAAAATAATGAGAACAATCTGTAATGATCCATTAATTATGGCTGGTTATGTGTGTGATCAATTACTGTTAGTAAGTGCAGTGGTAAACAGCTGGATATATAGAAGAGAAAGCACAGAAATAGAGCTGCAGAGAATAAATGAAAGAAAGATGAGGCCTGGCCGAGTTCAGAGGTGAAAATTTGAGTCTGAAGTTTGTGAAGCTCCTGGAACTGAGGACGAAATTCAATTCGCACTGAGGAAGAAACTAATCCAGCTTCGGTTCAGAGGCTGATAATGGAGCACTTCTCAAGGGCAAGGTCAAGAGCTCCAGAGCCCAGAATATACCCCCATAACATCTAACAGGGTCACTCCAAAATCAACCCTGAGAACATCTGTAAAAAACACGCCTTCTCAACTCCTCAGCGTGAGATCATTCACATGCTTTAGGAACCAATCTGATGATAACAAGAAACAAAGTATCTGGAACCCATAAGAGCTGTGCAAGACCCTGGTGTGACAGTGAAAACACCCCAGATAAAAAAAAAACATGGCAGGAACACACCAGGGAGGGGAGCATCACACATTCATCCAGTTACTCACACTCTCACAACTGTGGACAGTTTCACACAGACTCTCCGCGTACAGCCGTGTGTGTTTGGAGTGTGGACGGAAACCAGAGCATCTGGAGGAGACCCACACATACACAGGGAAAACACATTTCAGTTTCGTAACATTCAGTTTAATTTAACTGCACTTCATACAGATAGAAATTCAAGACCTCTCTGTTTGGCACTGGAGCAAAGGTGTAGTAAATTAGAGTAAAGCTTAATCTGACCAATAGGTTTATATGTAGCAAGAATGCAATAAAATAACTGCAGTAAAGTAAGCACGACTGAGACAAGGCCTGCCTGAAAGGAATGTGAGTCTGAAGATAAACATTTAACTCAGAATTTGGAAACTGAACAGAATTCTGATCAGCACTGAACTGGAGATACCGAGTTACATCCAGAACCAAAAAAACACAACCCAAAGCTTTCTTTAGCCCAATTAACGACCAGTACACTCTTAATCTGTGTGGATGGAGGACCTGTGACATGTAATAACCCACAATCCTTTGCTAATTATGTGCTGGAGAGCCTGGAGAATGAAGAGAACCCAGTCGCAGTGGCAGAGTAAATGTGTGCTATTTAAAACATCTCCTAATAAAGAAATAAAGACAATCTCAGAAGAATTTTTCTCTCAGCATTTATAGCTGCACTCTGCCTTTTCTTAGCATTATATTGAAGCATGTAATAATACAGTGCTGTACACTAATGAAACACATCACAAACTCCCAAAGTGCTTAAACTTTTCTTTCACCACAGAGCCATTAGAAAACACTTCCTCGGTGATCTGCAGTAAATTTAAATCTCATCTCTCTCAGATAATGTCCTGTAAAACTAATCCAATAGATTAAATCCATGGAAAATTCAGTTCAATTTAAAGAAACATCAGATTCTCAGAAATGAACAAAGATCTTGTACCAGTGAGTGTCCCTGCGTAACACTCATAATTGGCATGAACCCAAATATATATGACATGAAGACAAGAATTGTAAGATGGCATTGAAAAGAAAGAAAGGGGTTGAGGATGTTGCTCTATTCTTGCTCAATAAGTGGGTCGTATTGATTTATATGCGATGTTTCAGATGTATTACTAAACTAAACAGGACAAAGGACGAAAATATGACAAGCCAAACTATGTTTAAGTTGGTTTATATGAGGTCAAGTCACTTTTGTTTGTACAAAAAATTTGTACATACACCAACATTTAAGTCAAAAGACCATGTTTAATTAAGATGAAAAGAAAGTCACATCAGATAATTAAAATTAACCTAATAAATAATAAAAAAAAAAGGATGTTAAAACTAAACTAAGAGTACACTTAGTACACTTACCTAAAAACCACAAGTTTTCATCTCAGACCTCAACCAACAGTGAGACAGAGGAGAATTAAATGTATAGACTGGCTAGGTTCCCATTAAATCAGACTAATGTGGACAGGATGATTGACAGCTGGCAATAAGGTCACAGCCCTCTGGCACATAAATGCTTGGTGGCATTAACAACATTCTGGCATCATGCCAGCTGTGCCCACTTTGAGCAATATAATGATGGGAGAGAGAGAGAGTGTGTGTGTGTGAGAGAGAGAGAGAGAGAGAGAGAGAGAGAGAGAGAGAGAGACAGAGTGTGTGTGTGTGAGAGAGAGAGAGAGAGAGAGAGAGAGAGAGAGAGAGAGAGAGAGAGACCAACAGAGAGAGAAGCCTGTCAATCAATCAATTAATCAATAAACATTTATTGATTTTTGGATTTTTGTACACTGAGGTTGACCCTTACTTACAGTGTGGCCAAGCAGTTCCCAAATACACAAGTGGTTCACAAGAGGAAATATAATGTACATTTAAATAAATTAAATGATAAATGTTCTCCCTGTGCCTGTGTGGGTTTCCTCCGGGTGACTGTCTGTGAGGAGTGTGGTGTGTTCTGCATGTGTCTGTGTGGGTTTCCTCCGGGTGCTCCGGTTTCCTCCCACAGTCCAAAAACATACGTTGGTAGGTGGATTGGCGACTCAAAAGTATCCGTAGGTGTGAGTGTGTGAGTGAATGTGTGTGTGTTGCCCTGTGAAGGACTGGCGCCCCCTCCAGGGTGTATTCCTGCCTTGCGCCCAATGATTCCATGTCTGGACCCATCGCGACCCTGAACTGGATAAGGGTTACAGATAATGAATGAATGAATGAATGAATGACAAATTGTAAACTCTAAATAAAATTATATAAAAAATAATAAAATGTCTTTTACTAAATATATTTAGGCTGATTTACTTTTTTTAAATATTAGGTGTAAAAAAAGTTTTAAATTTGGTGTAAGTTGTTTGTGTATTGTATAATTGTAATTCAAAATTCAAACTTTCCTCCACTCTTTTGTAATTTTATGGTAACTTTGTAAGATAAAAAATGACAATTGTCATTTTACTCAACAAATCTACCTAAAAATTAAAAGAGCAGGAAAATTATTTACAATTAAACATTACACATTTTTTTTTTTTTTTTTTTTTTTTTTTGTAAGCCTTATATTACAAACTGGGGGCAACTCATTTAACCATGGTCTTTGAGAAGGAAGACTGGGCAACCCTGGATTACGCCTCTGTAGATGTTGATGTAATGATGTTCGTGATTTTTGATTGTTTTTATCCAGAACTGATCATCCGCATCCGCACTGGAATTCACTAATTCTTTATGTGGCTAAATGCCATCAAAAAACAGCAAATATTCCACCAGTAGGAGTAAAGGGTCACTACAGTAAAGAGTAAGAAACTCCTGGATAATGCTTTTCATTTGCATCAAACGTATTAGTGTGATGATATTTTGACATAGACACCTTGTAATTATGCAGTTTTTACTCAGAACTCTCCCAGTTACAGAGGGGTAGAAGCTTCAGAGAAGTTGAGAAAGAAAAAATTGACGGACTCTGTCCATTGCAAACAGTTTGGGATTCACTGTGTCTGCTGACCTCGGAAGGTCATGTGACATGGACCATGTCGAACGTAGTGAGTGCTTTTTTTGGTTCGTCAGATCGTTATTAGTGATTAAATCTCAATATGGCTGACTTTCTGAAGAAGGTGAGGAGAAACACACAAAAGACTGTGTGTTTGTGTGAAAAAGAGAGAGAAGAAAAGCAAACCACAGAGACACAAATGTTTGTAATTTTCCATATGTCTAAAGGCTGGATTTCCCCTCAGAGCATGTGTGATTACTTTTGCTTTTGCAGTTCATATATCATACGCATGACAAAACAAGTCTGAGTATATACGACACGGAAGCACTTTTACCCTTAAGACGCTGCATTTGAAGCACAGGTGGTGGTACAGTGCTCTTTGAAGTGGAAATTACCTTGTATCTCTGCAGCGGCGGTGCTTAGCTGATGGCCCATTTCTCGGCTCACATTGTTACGGTTGTACTGTTATTTGGTAAAAATAAATAAATAAATAAATAAATACAGCTCACTTCTCATTGGAAGGAGTTTTGTGAGCTGCTGTTACACTAATACACCATTTTAGGTTCAGAGAAGATGAAAATTCACAAAGGATTCAGAAATCTTCATATTCACACTCTTCATCCTCATTTTTTTTCTCGATAACTCATGATAATGAGGGACAGAACACGATAGATAGGAGCTGACTTTTAGATATGTTAATTAATTAATAACCAGGAAGGCCTTTTTTTTTAAGTTTGTCTTAATTTTGCAACGTTTTAATGTCAGCTGGATTCTCTCAGAGCAAAGTGTGTAATGATGGGAATTTTGCAGAGTTGCTTCAAAGTTATTTACATTCACTAGATGCTTGATTTGCTCAGAGGATTAAAAAAATGTATTTGAAACAGGAGACAACAACACAACATTTCACTGGCAATACAGAGGATCATTAACCGAATCATGTCTGTGGGTTCAAGCCCTGCTCCGGGTGACTGTCTGTGATGAGCTTGATGTAGTCTCCATGTGTCCGCATGTGTTTCCTCCAGGTGCTCAGGTTTCCTCTGTCCAAAAACACACATTGGTATGTGGAGTGGCAACTCAAAAGTGTCCATAGGTGTGAGTGAATGTGTAAGTGTGTGTCGCCCTGTAAAGGACTGGCATCCAGGGTGTGTTCCCGCCTTGTGCCCAGTGATTCTGGGTAGGCCCAGACCACTTCCACCCTGAATTGGGTAAAGGTTACAGACAATGAATTAATGCATGTTAAAAACATGTTAAAACAATGGAAAAAAAAATTAAACATTCTTAACTTCCAATTGATGTTGAATGTATGTAAAAATATTTTATTTTAGATATCCAAGTAATTTTGGAGCATTTCTATAGGTCTATAAGTCAGTTATATACAGGGGTTGGACAATGAAACTGAAACACCTGCTTTTAGACCACAATAATTCATTAGTATGGTGTAGGGCCTCCTTTTTGCGGCCAATACAGCATCAGTTCGTCTTGGGAATGACATATAAAAGTCCTGCACAGTGGTCAGAGGGATTTAAAGCCATTCTTCTTGCAGGATAGTGGCCAGGTCTCTACATGATGCTGGTGGAGGAAAACGTTTCCTGACTCGCTCCTCCATAACACCCCAAAGTGGCTCAATAATATTTAGATCTGGTGACTGTGCAGGCCATGGGAGATGTTCAACTTCACTTTCTTGGTCATCAAACCAATCTTTCACCAGTCTTGCTGTGTGTACTGGTGCGTTGTCGTCCTGATACACGGCACCACCTTCAGGATACAATGTTTGAACCATTGAATGTACATGGTCTTACTGGTGCAATGTGCAATTAATGAAGATTGGCCACCAGGCTGCTCCAATTTTGCCATGAAACCTCCCACACTAAAAGTTTCAGTTTCATTGTCTTAACTCCTGTATATATACCAACACAGATATATGTCTATATTTACCAAGACATACCGAAGAGCTGTATGGGTCTCAGTCCAGCATACTGCACAGAAATGCATATTTGTTTTTCATTTTCTCTCTTGCTGTGGTATTTTGGCTTAACAATTCAGAATGTTCCTGTAAGTAAATGTTAATAGAGAATTGTTTTATGATTCACTGAAACAACAAAGACAAACTGTGTTTCTGAGCTTCGTTAAAAACTGCAGATATGGCCGTTTTACACTTAGCACTTAGTGTGATCTCCTGAATAATTAATTCATTGATAAATATCACCAGAATGTGTGCAAACCGAGTGCATCTGTGACACGACACAGTGGAGTGAGTCACTGCAGAAATCAGTCACAACTCGCAAAGGTTTCGTAGCAGTTTCTTCACAAGTGTGGCACGCAAAAAACAAGAGGCAAGTGCGTTGACATCTGATGCTTCTTCTGAACTGAAGGCTTCAAATCAGGATTTTTCCTCTTTAATGCAGTAAAAATACAAACAGAATATTTATGTCCATACTCACTTCCACTTGTAATAACAGAGGTCTGGTTCCATTCTCCTTCACAGTGAAAGAAAAGTGTTTTTGAGCATTGCACACCACAACACTCCTAATGATTTTGTACTATTTAATTATGCAGTTATTATTTGGGGGAAAAGCCTCTTTTAAGAGGTGTGCAGCTCTGAGCTAATTTGGTTATTATTTGGAGGCAGAATTAATTGGAGTCTTAACCTTGAAAACATGCAAAGAGATGAAACGTATCACGGCATAACAGAAGATGAGCTGCAGGACCCTCCAAAACTGGACGGCTTTATGAGATTTATGAAATAGAGATGATAGCAACAACTGATTAATAACTGATCACTGGGAATTTAGCCATGAATTAAAGGCAAGAAATGCGATTCTGGAGAGTGACTTCTGAAATTCACAGCAACACAAACATACCCCTCTTGTGTGCTCCTTCAGGAGCTCCACCCCCAGATTTGTAAATATGCATTTGCAAACCAAAATAAACATGGTGGAAGTTACTCACCTGTGAGGAGCAGAAATCATTGCCTTTCAGCATTCAGCGGACTCTCTGCTGTCCAACCACCTCCAGATGCTGTTTCTCTGCCAGCGCTGTGACTTGGAGGATGTGTTTCCCCATGGCTCTGATTGAATATGGCTTAAATTAACTTTTAACTCATATTTTCTATTTCATGAATAGCATCTATTTTCTTGATGAAGGAAAGCCAAAGATGCTGGAGTTGGTTTACCTTTGTACAGAATGGACAAATATGTGAACATCTCTCTCTCTCTCTCTCTCTACTAAACACTGAAGGTCACTTACCCAGAAACTCTTTTTTGACAGGGTTCTGACAGTTAAAGTGCACAATTTACTCCTCTTCCAGTCTGAAATATAGAGTGCTTTCCACACTGAGTATATTCAATAACACGTCCATCACAAATCTGGTGTTTGGGCTTTAGCTGGACTTTGAAACATTTGACCACAAATCTCAAAGGTTTGAAACACAAAAAGAATGAGAATGTTGTGACATGTTCTTGAAAAAACTCACACATCTACTTTTTCCTGAAGTGTACAGCTCTGATATTACACTGAGCAGAAAGCGCCGAGAGTTCACTGATGCAGCTTTGACTCATTTGCACCAGTGAGCTTTAGCATTTAGCCGTCTGAATAGTTTTGGCAGACTGCAGTAGATCGAATTGCTGAAGGGGTTTCTGACTCAGGTAAATGTTGCATGCCCCAGAGATTAATACGGACTCAGGATAGAATATAAAGTAAACATTAGTCTTTATTAACATTAACATCTTTATTTAGTCCCTGACAAAACAGCCATTAAACAAAATGTATTCAGTGTTTCTGTGTAAGGAATAAAGCCTCAAATATATTTTATTAGAACGTTACAGAAACTCCTTAATAGCTAAAAACAAATCATTTTTCCACTCTTTGTTTATATCAGCATCCAGTCTCTTTAGGAGACTCAGGTTCTCAAACAAACCTTTAGCCACATTCACTTACTAGCTGAGTCTTCAACTTCTGAAAGCTTATCCCAAATCCATTCAGTGATGTTGATGTCTGGGCTCGGGGGTGGTCAGTCAACTGCTAATCGTGTAGAAATTTGAAGGAGAGGTGGAGGTCTGGTTCCTTTTAAGATAATTTTAAACAAGTTCCTGGGTTCTAAACTGGTATAGGGTTCTAGACATTAGCACTACCATCAGGAGATTACTGGTTTGATCCCAGTGATCCCTCAGCCAATTGAAGCTGGGAGTCCCCCATCCTCCCCTCATCATACAGCAAGGGGCCAGCCAGAATGGGGTCTGTTGGCTGATATGGCATATCTGGGCAGTTTGTGCTCTCCTGCAATGCGCTGGGCTGTTTAATGATTTTGCATTAGCAGCGCTGCAAAAAGAAATTGGGGAAATTACATCACATGTCTTAGAGGAAGCACCCCCCCAGGTTAGTAGTATCGTGTGAGTTTTTGTACCACCATGAATAATCCTAAACATTTAAAAATGTAGAAAGAAATTCTGTATAAATTCCCTTTAAATGCTGCAGAGAAGTACTAGACTCTTTTCTGAGAGTAAAATGGAGGCTTTATATGTTTTGGGGGAAGGTGTGTGTTGACCTTGATGATGCTATAAAACACAAGCCTACAGAGTGTTACAAACATGAGGAAAAAAATACAGATAAAAAATAATAAAAACTCATACAGCAATATATTCTCCCCTTATGTGTTACTATATGTCTCTGACTTTATATTGAGTTACTGAGAGTTCAGTGAGATGAGAAAAAAGATGGAGTTAAAGAGCATCTATGCACAAATTCACAGACACTACTGGAGTAAAATGGAAAGATGGAGAGAAGACGACGAGGTCAAGATCCCATTCATTTAAATCATGCTTTCTTTTATCTGCTCTGCCAATGTGTTGCTCGTCTCTTCAGCCAATCTGATGTGGATGAGATTTACCGGAGGCCCGGGTGAGAATAGAATTTTTCTTGTCCTTTCTCTCTTGCCTTTCCTCTTCTCTCTCTCTCTCTCTCTCTCTCTCTCTCTCTCTCTCTCTCTCTCTCTCTCTCTCTCTCTCTCTCTCTCGCTCTCTCTCTTTGTAATGACAGTAGCATGGTGTAACAGCCTCAAAGGCTAAATAATAAAAACACTCATATCTGAACCATCCCACGTAATACACCTGCAGATAGAAACCTGAACAGCAATGTCCTATTTACCAACAGAAAATGACTCCCCAGTGTGATGATCATTTAAAGCAACAGAAGGAGAATGCAGGTTTAAGCTTTCACCTGAAGGCTAGCGCTCACTGAACCACAACTGAAGCAGAATACTCACATTTGGTCATCATTTATGAAACAGATGTCTTAGAAAGGACTTCAGCATATTTTTACAAATCCGTTATATTCTTTTACAAGCCTTTGGTGTATTGTTTTGCCTTTTGAACTGTTTAACAATATCCATGTGTCCCAGTGTTACTGAAGTGCTAATATACTGCAATCCCATAGGTGCATTAGCAAGAATTTGAATAGTTGTAGAGGTCTATTACTTGTGTGGCCCAAACTGAAGACATACATCTCTAAGAATCTTCAATTCTTATGAGAATGTTTTTCTCTAGATGTCTGAACATTGCTGCAAGGATTTGATGCCATTCAGCCATATAAACAATAGTGAGGTCAGGTACTGATTTTAGTTGATAAGTTCTGGATCACTAACGCCAATCCAAATTAACCTGAAAGTATGGAGCTTTCTAAGATGGAGTTCCATCACTCCAGAAAAGGCAGTTCCACTGCTCCACAGGCCAGTCCTGCAGTTGGCATTGGGCATGGTGACCTTAAGTTTTCTAACTTTTTTTCTAGACACATTTTCTGTGGCCATTGAGCCTCAGACGTTTGTTCAGCACATTACCTTCATTAACCCCTCCACGTCATGCTTTAACAACCATCAGAAGAAAAGCGTTTTGAACAGTGTGTTGATGCTTTGGGCATGACTGATACTCTGAACATTGAAGCAGAGAAAAGACGGAAGAGCGAAAGAGTCTAGTGCAGAGAAAGTGGAGTCTGGGCAGAAGAGATTGGAGCTCGCTCAGAGGAGCGTAAAACCACAGTGGACATGACCCAGAGGCAAAACACTAGAACACACACACACACACACACACACACAATAAAGATGACTCTGAAGCTCTGCATCTAGCATTGATTCTTCTGCGACACTACACAGCTATAAACAGAAAATATTTTAATTAACCATTGGAGAATTGGTTTGTAACGTGATCAGAGGTGTGTACAAACTAATTACACTTCCTCCAGGATCTGGACTTCAGTAAAACATTGATACAGCTGCACTTTCCTGAGTGTTTTAAGGAATCTCCTTTCTCCTCAGTTTTACTTCCTCCATTTATATGTGTGTGTAGTGTGGTGGTGTGTTTCATTGTGGTGCCTCTTTGTGATTGGGTCACATCACTGACCCTGAAGCTTTACTTCTTTATTTAAGACCAGAGAGAGAAGAACAGAGTGGTCCACACTTCAACGGTGATGCTGGATGTTCTGAGATGTTTTACTGGCAGTGGAAACAATACATTTACTGGAGGATGGAGTTAGGACACAACGCAGTGTCTGTTCTGAAAGCACAGCTTTGAATCAGACATTTGTATTTGTGAGTGAGGGATGGACAAAGACAGGGTTAAAACAAACTATTAGTTACAAGCTCAGGGCACTGATATCTCCTTGTTTATTCTCTGTTTCTTTTCTGCAATCAACCCAGCTGGCACAGTCCCAGCTCAGCGCTGAAGAATAAATTCCTGGCCTGAATTTCTGCCCAATTTATTCAACATTTTCCTCCCAATGTGCTACATTCCAAACAATGGTCTCCTCCCATGTGTGAAACAAATGCAATTGTCTGTGTAAGAATTCTTTATGCCTCATCCACTGATTATTTATGCTAAATATATAAGGGATGGTTGACCTCTAGACTTTCTGGTGTTCCTTGTGGTTACAGGAGTGTGTGTCCAGCAATTAAACTGTATATTTTGCTTATTGTATTCACATGAAATATTTACAGATACATCAGAGACACATCATCACTTACTTTACACAGCACTTTGCACAAGTATGAGCCCTCTTTTCATTCATTTGAAAATTCCACTGAAAGCTAGTACAAAGTGTGGCCTTATTCCACAGAAGCTTGACTGGATTGAGATCTGGGGAATCTAGGGTCAAAGTCGTGGCCTGGATTTCTCTGTATTGTTCCTCAAATCATTACCAGGCCATTTCTACAGTGTGATAGGTCGCATTATACTGCCTTTTTATTTCTGTTTCTTACCGATGTAGAAAAATAAAGCTATATAAAATTTTCCAAAGAAATTCCTCTCCAAAATAATAAATTTGTAGGAGAAGAAAAAATCTTCTTTTACTTGCAATTGAAGTCAATGTAAACAGATTTTATCCCAAATAATTTTGGAGCATTTATATTTTTCCATTCATCCTGACAATTTCACACAGTGTGAAGGACAACTGCTGTGTTCAAAAGATGTAGCAACTGAAAATCCACAAAAATGGAGATGCATGTTTGTCCTTGGAGAGCAATGATATGAAATATATAGAAAAACAATGGATGATCTCTGATTTTGCACAAAATTGTGGATGAAATTTTTTATTATTCCACAAAGCTTGTCAGATTTTTAATAAACACTAAGGAGTATATATGCATAGGACACCTGTGTCTTGTATTGGAACATAATCACGCTGCATTGCTTTTCCCTTACTTAAAGCTGAGATGCTGATAATGCTAATAGTGTTTGCCAATTAGACGTCCTTCCAATTTCCTGAGTAGCTGTGCATTGTTTTGTTGGTGAATGGTCACATTAGTCACGCTGGAGCTTCACTAACTTGCCCAGAGGCTGGAAAAAACCCTCTTGGACTCACACAGAACGAAATATATCACCCTAGACATCAATGTATTGATTAAGGAACATTTAGCTTTTCCTAATTTAACTGTCAGGATGATGAAATCACTTTAAAATGTAAAAAATCTAAGAGTGGGGGGATAAAAGGCCTGATTGTTGGGCCTTGTTTAATACAAAAGTGGATAAATCCCTTCACAGCACAACCCAATAAAATAACTCTTTATGTTTATGATTTATAACATCTAGGAAACCTGATTGGACCAAGATGTGTCAGCTTTTTAGAAGCTAGATTATATCACCCAACAGTCTCAGCTCTTCTGGGAAGGATTTACACTGGATGTTGAAACATTTCTGTGAAGGGATTTGATGGTACTCACCCACGCAAAACAATCAATGTCCAATGCCATTAATTAATGTTCAATGCCATTATATTTTGGTTCGCTGCATAAAACATCTGTTGCAGAGGACATTCAAGGGACAGCAATAAACAAATATAGTCCTGTGTTGTTGATAACAAGGTGATATCAACTATTTTGTTACATGGGCAACATTCATAAGACACTTTTTTCACTTTTTGCTGTTCTTCTCAGTGTATCGTCGTTAATGAGGAAGAATATGATCAGGAGCGTAGGATGTGCCTGAGTGCAGATAACGGAAGAAGTTTTTGCCCACCACAGTCAGAGCACATAAATATTGGGGCGTGCTCTTATTAAGTGTGAAAGCTCAGCAGCGTTTGACAGATGTGGCCCGTGGCTGCGTCTTTAAAAGGTTGAGCTGCAGCGTGTCATCCCCGCTTGTTGGAGCTGGAGCCGAGGGTAAACGCACTGATCTTCTCTTCAATATTGATGCTGTGCATCCGGGGCTCGTCTCATGAATTATGGCCCTTTTTCTCCCTCATAAAAATCAATGAACTTGGTGGTGGTGCACTTTTGAACCGCAGCGAGCCGCCGGCCGGTGAAATGTGCCTTGCTCAGCAACAGCCCAAAGACACAGAGCAGAGGAGGGAGGGGTAGAGGGAGGGCTGAAAATGAAGAGTCTGCTGCCTTCAGTTTTTTTTTCTTTTGGTGCCTACTTTGCTGACATCACTTAAAACATGTTGTCAAAATAATCCTGTTTCTTTCACCAGAAACCAAAAAAATCTGATGGAGATGCGCTTAAACAGAAACACTGCAATTATTTTGTGCTGATTATCATCAAGTGCTCACCACTTTTCAAGAGAATAACAGCATGAGTAAGCACAATATTCTGAAACAATTTTCTAAATTAAAACTTTAGACATCAGGCATGCTTTTGTTGAAGCTGCTGTTGGTTGTTTCCATGGAAGCAGTACACTACATGTCCAAACCTTTGTGGTCATCCCTTACCCCTTGAGTGAATTCAACCCATGTAATGTGTACAAAGTGTGGGCATAACTTGTATAATCTGATAGAAAGAAGTAGGTCAACCTAAACTCACCACATTGGATGAGTAGAGGTTTAAATCATGTTTGAGGAAATGTGTGAAACTGTGTTGTGTCATTTTGTACAGGTGTCTATAAGCACATTGCTGAATATTCAGTGCAATCTATCCATTCATCCATTCATTATCTGTAACTGCTTATCCAGTTCAGGGTAACGGTCCAGAGCTTACATGGAATCATTGGGCGCAAGGTGGGAATACACTCTGGAGGGGGCGCCAGTCCTTCACAGGGGAACACAGATTCACTCACACACTCACACCTACGGACACTTTTGACATGTGTTTTTGGACTGTGGGAGGAAACCAGAGCACCCGGAGGAAACCCACACGGACACGGGGAGAATGCACCACACTCCTCACAGACAGTGGGAATTGAACCCACAAGCTCCAGGTCCCTGGAGCTGTGTGACTGCGATACTACCTACTGTGCCATCGTGACACAGTGCAATCTAAAGGCTTCAATATATGCTTCAATATCGATCGAATGCAGAGATGCTGCAATCACAGATAGGGAAGAAAAACTAATACAATGCTGACACTTTGTCCAGCCTTGGACCCTGCTCCTCGTAGCAAGATTGTTGAGGGGGGAGCTGAACAAATCTCTCTCTATGAATTTGCTGCTTTCTGGCAGTTGTAGTTGTGTGGTGAAGAGGAGTCATACAGATATTCATACTTCTGGACCAAGCACCATTGTTGCGGTCTTAATTATGCACACAGAAGTTCACAACTGTAAATAAAAAACACTTTTTATAAACCTCAGAAGATTCAGTTGGTTTGTGCTGGAAATGTGTTTACAAAGCCCCAATGTCTGTCTCTCTCACCTCGTAAGACAAAGGCTTCTGAATGTAAATAAAGCAGAAAGAATTGTGTCTCCCCACAATCGTAGATGTGCCCTTTAACCATTCCACATATACCCTAATAGACACAGAATATACACAAACCATTGCTTGGTTTGGTTCAATGATTTTTGTGCAACTTCTTTGACATGATTTTACAAAGTGAGGACAACCACATCTCCAAACATCTCATTCCAGACTGGTTACAGATGTAAGTGGCACAGTAAATGTGGTGGAATCTACACCACATATTAATGAGATTGCTATATCCAGAGGAAAAAAGTAATCTAAAAGGAGATCTCCTTAATATCTCTGTAGTTTCTGCTAGACAACAATGAGATCAGATGTAAAAACAAAAGAGACATTAGCATGAGCCTCCTGCTCCTCAAAATTGTCTCATGAGATCTCACACATCTCCTCAAGTTGTATTGGAGATCTCAGTAAGCTCACAAACAGTGCTCTGATCTTCCAGAGGAACTAAACCCTACTCTTTCTTTTCTTTCCCCGTAATGTCCTTTAATTTTTCTCTTGTGTCTTACGTCTCCTGTTTATTTCATTTTCTTTCTCCTAAGGAGTTTCTGGAGAATCACAGTTATGACTCCTGGGCCATTATAGAGCAACCTATGATAAATTTAGTTTTCTTCTGTGCAGTGTCTGAAGTCATTCACTACTTCCACAAACACTGCTCTCCACAGTAGTGCTCTGCAGGATAACGATGAAGAGAAAAGTTATTTTAGCACTAGTTTTCCCTTTCTGGTTGCTAAGCTAACTCATACTTTAAATTCACCTCCAGAGTAAACTCCCAGCTAATTAGCACACTCCTGGTATCAGTTTGGAGTGTGATTTCAGGTCAAACAGAGGTTGAGAGCAATAACACTGTGTGCTAAACACCAACAGCTGGCAGTCACTCAGTGAGCACTTTACAATTAAATGTGGTTAAATAAATGAGAGGAAGCATGATTTATTACAATATGTCTCTCTCTCTCTCTCTCTCTTTGTCTCTCTCTCCAATCCAGGGTTAATGCCATGAATCATGTGTGTGAGAGTTATTAAACACATGTGGGTGTGACCCCTGCTTTCTCTCTGTGTGTTTCTCTCTTGTCATCCCCATCTAGTTGAAAACTTAAAAGTCTTTAATTCTCTGAGGGTTTAGTGCTCATTAGTCTGCATCCATGTTAAATTCAGGTTAAAAGTTAAGGTGTCCTTCTCGCCCTCCCTGTCTCTTCCTTCTTTTCTGTCGCTCCCTTCATTTCTGTCTCCGGAATGGAGAGGTGGCCGGTAATTGCTTTTCATTTTATTATGAAATCCTTTGAATTTTTAATTCTGGTGGGCCTCCCCCACACGCAGTCTTTAATTACAACCGGAAAGTCGAGAGAAAGGAGGAGAGACGAGGTTATGCCAGGAGGAGAAAAGGTGAGAGTGCGTTCTTTCAGAATAAAGTTATACATTGTACAGGTTAATGGTTTTGTAAATTAGCATATCATTATTAAACTGGGAGATTACTGAGTGAAAGTCAGCCTTCATGACTATGACTTTAATTTGACCAGGGAGCATATGTAACTGAGGCAAGCTTTATTTACACAGTGGGCGTTCATATAACAGACTACAGTAGATTAATATATATATATATATATATATATATATATATATATATATATAGAGAGAGAGAGAGAGAGAGAGAGAGAGAGGAGGAGGAGAGAGAGAGAACTGTTGCAAAACAGAGAAATGATCAAATATAACAATTCCAGTCATCCATAGGCTTAATTTGGTGTATATTAGTAATTAGATATAGCATATTATTCATCTATAGATTAACCCTTAGAAGGTGCCAGAATGTGTCAGAATACTGGACATGGTGTTTACTACATATTTAGCATTTGGACTTCAGGATGAAACTATGGAAAAATCAGTGTGATATTGTGTACATTTATATTATAAATATATATTGAATTTTCTTTGTTCACAGTCTCTGCTCTGAAGTCGTTTACATGCTCCTGCTGCTGTTGGAAGTGAGTCAGAATCATTCCTTTCCTCAATCTGCTCTTTTTCTCAGACTCAAACATTTCTCCACAGAGCAGAGACATGGAATATCAACAAGTCCAAGATAAGATCGACTGAAGATCCATCACTGCTTTTATAAACCATCAACATGCATCCATCGGCTCCTCCAGCATTTCCTCTGTGCTGCAGTCTCTTCTCTTCTGAAACTGGAAGAACACTCTTGGTTCTGATCTGATTTGATGGTTGTGGATCACAGTCACAACTCCATCTCGTCTCCAACTAACAATTATAACTGTTTACTGCCTGATCACCAAAGAAGAGCACAGTAAATAACATGGAATGGTCTGGAGCAGTTACACATGAGCCTAAGGTCACCATACCCAATGTTAGCTGTGGGCCAGAAGGGTATAAACCCCAAAGCATTGGACAGTGTAACAACTGGAACTGTGTTCTCTGGAATAATGGAGCACCATCTTAGGTCTAGACCTTTGGGACGTGTTGGAGTGGAGTTTCTGATCCAGAACTAATCTGACTTCAGCACCTGATGTCACTAATGTTTATAAATGCCATCAAATTCTTACAGCAATAAACACTTCCCAGAAGAGCAGAGACTGTTAATGTGGTGAGGAAGAGGAGAAACAGACTTCTGATTAATGCCCTTCATTTCTGGAGGAAGGTTGGCTGAGGAGGGGTGCACAAATGTTTGGGTCTAATGGTGGAGCAATAAGTAATCTTCAGTTTGTCTCAAGCAGAGAGAGAGAGAGAGAGAGAGAGAGAGAGAGAGAGAGAGAGAGAGAGAGAGAGAGAACTAAGAATGATGAACTCTCTCGGTGTAGTGTTAATGCTCAGGAGTACTGACAGTGGGGCTCCGTCTCCCCGAGAAATGCTGCGAGCATAAACAAAAGGGCTGAGAAACCGAGGAGAAGACAGGAGCGAGAGAACAAGTGAACGACATGAAAGTGGATTATATTTATCGGATGCTTCGTCCTGTACTCTTCAAAAATCATACCGCATGAGCCCTATATATGAAGCCAATATATCTAATATTTCACTGTTATTTTTTATGTTTATCTACTAGTCCATATTATGAGATTACTGGATATTATGGAGAGTTTAAGATTATCCACCTATTTCTAGACATATGTTCTTATTTTAATCTTGTCTTAATTTAATTGTGGGACAGTGGATCAGACACAGCAGTTGCTGCTGGAGTTTTTAAATCCTGTGTCCACTCACTGTCCACTCTGTGAGACATGCATCCCTTGTTGGTCCACCTTGTAGATGTAAAGTCTGAGACAATAGCTCATCTGTCGCTGCACAGTGTGTGTCAGTTGTCCTCTAGTCTTTCATCAGTGACACAAGGCGCTCTCGGCTGGATGTTTGTGGGTAGTGGGCAGTTCTCACTGTAGGGGTGGGGGGTATTGGCAGAAGCACTGCTTTGTCCAATCCACTCACTGCAGCTCTGAGAATGATCCACCACCCGAATCATACCTGCTCTGCGGGGGTCCTGTGAGGCTCCTGAGAATTGAAAAACAAGATGAAAGGGGCCAAAAAAAAAAAAATGCAGTGTGCTCCTGTCTGTAATTGTAGAACAACAAAGTGCTCCTGTGTGGTCAGTGGAGCTGAGAGAATGGACAATGAACGTAGGTCATTGTAATGTTCTGGATGATTGCTGTATATTAATTAGATTTATGATGATTTCAGCTGTGTGGAGATCATTTTTCAGTGTAGGACACTGCCCCCTAAAACGTCCTCAGAAATCCCTGACACGAGCTTCAATAAACTCAGAGCAAAGGATCCACTCTCTCTGACAAATGATGGAAAAATAGACATTGATTGTCGATAATTGAAGGGCGACACATGCATTGTCCCGAAGCAGGAAGGACAGATGTTATCTCATCTCTGTCTTCATCTCACACACCCTGGTGAAAAGCTCATTCCAGAACAAAAGCCACAGCAATGTGTGTCTGTGTTTGTTTTTATACACTTCCAGGAAACAAATGTGTCCTGGTTTTAGGTTTAAAGCAGCAGTGAACATTCATTTGTAATCTGTTAATATTAATTACATAATAATAGTTTAAAACAGTGGGTTCAATTCCCACTCCGGGTGACTGTGAGGAGTTGGTGTTTTCTCCCTGTGTCCGCGTGAGTTTCCTCCAGGTGCTCCAGTTTCCTCCCACAGTCCAAAAACACACGTTGGTAGGTGTATTGGTGACTCAAAAGTGTCTGTAGGTGTGAGTGAATGTGTGTTTCCCTGTGAAGGACTGGCGCCCCCTCCAGGGTGTATTCCCACCTTGCGCCCAATGATTCCAGGAAGGCTCTGGACCCACCGCGACCCTGAACTGGATAAGCGGTTACAGATAATGAATGAATGAATGAATGAATAGTTTAAAACATGGTTATTAATAAGTTTAAGTGTAAATCACATTAGATGAAAAATGGTGAACCATGTTTATAACAGGTTTAGCACAGAATCTCAGCTAGCTCCAGACCAACTATGTTTTATATTTTGATTTTTAACTCTAATTAAACAGAACATTACACAACAGCATTAGTTCATGTGTCCTGTTTTAATTACAGTGTCACTTCTTTTCAGACTAGAAGTTGGTTTAATTTTCTGCAAGTTAATCTCACACTCCTTCAGTTACCTTGGGCTCTGTGGCGGTCAGCACATCGTCTTCTCAAAATGGAATTAAGGACACAAATAGCTGTGGATGTGTCAGATCTAAAGTGAGACTGTGTGAATGGGGAAAGCTCTAAGTGCTGTGTATCAGATGTGAACAGTTTTTGGAGGTATAGTTTCCTTGAATTTCCCCTGTCTTAACGTAATTCAATTATCACATATTTACAATTTGTTCAGAAATATTTACAGTAAATATTTTCTGAAGTGTAAGCCTTTTTGGTACAAAATGTAAACGATGAAGCAGTGTTGGTTTATTCCTTCGAGTCGAATAAAGACAAGGGGGAGGATCTGCGCAGGGTTTCCCCAGGTGAGGATTTCAACATGAATATTTCAGCACAGGAATACTTTAGCACCCAGTCTCGCTTGGAGGCATTTACACACACACACACACACACACACGTTTCCGATTCCCCTGGCTCATTAACAGAGATATTTCTGCTGAAGGAGATGCACATGCTTTATATTCCAAGCATATGACTTTGAATACCATTTCTGCACAGTGTGACAGTCTCAATAAAAGCAAGCACAAAATATACAACACTAAATAAGTGAAATATATCATAATCCAGATGTAAAACAGCTACACTATTGTACCAATCTCTTTTATTATTTAATGGAAAATCATTAGCAGGAAATTAGCTGAAGATTATGAGCAGAAGAAACTGATAAAAACCATCCTGCCTTAATCATAAAAAATAAATAAAGAGTAGAAACTGGCCGACTGTTTCACAATCTGTAAACGGCTACAAGCTCTCGGACACAAAATCAATTTTCCATTTGACTTAATTAAAATGATTAGCGGTTAGGAATCCTTCTGGCCTCGGCTCAATCATCTGACCTTGGGAGAAACAATTGTACCTGCTCAAACATATTCCAGGATTACATTTTTATTAAGTAACAATCCCCTCTGAAGTCTGAAAGTTTGGTTTCAAAAAGCAGGTCCTTATTTAGATTTGTTAGTGTCAGGTAAACAATAAAAGCAAAATACCTTATCAAATCAGAGTGGGTTATTAAAATTAATTGGAAATGTGATGTTGCTTAAATTCACCCGGAACATGCATTAAGTTTAAAGTATGAATTATATGAAAATGACATGAATGAATGTGACATATTTGTCATAAAATGTAAATTAAAAAGAAAGCAAGCAACTGTTACACTTTGTTTTATTCTGGTTGTTTTTGTTACAGCACAATTTCACATGCAATCAAACAAAAGCCTCTATTTGCAGCTTCAAACTATCACTCAGCAGGTCCTTCCTTGTGATTCTGGAAAGCACTGATGAGGGAAACTGACTAATGTCAAAATGGGAAATATCACAGAATGTGTTTTACTACTTTCCTCAGAAAACCCCACAGCAACTCTGTAGTATTTCAGACATTAACAATGGAGAAATAAAAGAAATATGCTATTTAACTATGGAATTTCCCTCGTGTGATTGTGTAAAGATCACATCACCATTTCATCAGCAACTCAGAGCTCACTGCCATTGATTACTGCACTCTACAGCAACACATATCAATGAGGGAGAGAGAGAGGGGGTGGGGAGAGAGAGAGAGAGAGAGAGAGAGAGAGAGAGAGAGAGAGAGAGAGAGAGAGAGAGAGAGAGAAAGATGCCCTTGCCTTGGCAGTGGCTCGTTTCTAGATTAATACCCCATGTCACTCTCTGATATAGATCACCTATTCAGACTCAACAATCTGGGCGAGTAAATGCATCTCTCTCTCTCTCTCTCTCCCTCTCTCTCTCTCTCTCTCTCTCTCTCTCTCTATCTCTCTCTCTCTCTCTCTCTCTCTCTCTCTCTCTCTCTCTCTCTGTTATTATGTGTGTTTGGGGGTTGATTATGTTTTTCTATTCCACCATTGCTGTTCGGTTCCACTGTAAAACCTAAACTCATTCAGTTTCCACACATTGCACTGCGTTAAAGCCAAACAGAGGCTGTAGATCCTGAAAGTTATGAATAAAATATGAGTCACTGAAATGTTAGGTGTAGTTTAACATGAGCCTAGCATTCACACTGCTTATGCCAGGAATGAATTAACTGATGCATGTTAATAAAGGAAACTCTTGTGCTTTAGGTTTTTTTAATTCCAGAATGCCAGCGTTGCAAACTAAGCTCATAGCATCTTTGTTTCGTCTGCTTATGTACTACTTTTCTGTTCACTTTTTTCAGATGTGCAGATCAAGCAGATTACTGTGGGTGATCTTCTTTTGTATCTGTTTCCTTTTTTTGACAGCTCCATGTCTTCCTCACTTTAATTCCAGAGCGTAGTGGATAACATGCCCACCTCCCGTGACAAAAAATCTAGGAATTCTTCACCCAAACTTTTTTTTATTGAAAAATTATTGCAAAATAAACAAATGATGCTGATATTCAAAATAGTAAATAAAAATAAAATAAATGAGCCGATATATTGAGTGCTACTAAGCATATGAACAGTTGGCAAGAAGTTAATAGCGAGTAGTATAAATGTTTTCACTAAATGTAGCTCAGTATTGTTTCAGCGTTATTGATTTTCAGTGGGGTGCTAAAAAAAACACATTTAAAAACAAAATGTAACAAAGTTTTAACACACAGAAAGCTCCCAAATCATTTAATGAAAGACTGGGTAGTTTAAAATATCAGATAAAACAGAATATTTTCAGCTGATTAGTTTGATCTGCTGTTGTTCTTTTTTGTGGGTGTGTCTGTTTCTTTTTGTCAGTGAGTGCTTCTTGAAAGCTCCATTTCCTTCTCACTCGAATCGATAGCAAAGTGCATAACATATCTGACAGCTGCCTGAAGGTTTTACTTATCATTCTTTGTTATTGTTTTTATCTCAGAAAATCCTCATAGTTGCCTTTTATAGTTGTGTTTCCTTTGCTGTTTCGTCTCTTTCTTTGACTTGAGGTGAAATGTTCCAACCATCAGCTACAGTTAAAACAATAATAAAAAATGATGATAAAAAAAATGCAATTAATCACAATTACATAGTTATATTTATGTGTAAATACATCTGA
This sequence comes from Hoplias malabaricus, assembly GCF_029633855.1. NCBI lineage: Eukaryota > Metazoa > Chordata > Actinopteri > Characiformes > Erythrinidae > Hoplias > Hoplias malabaricus. Next base: position 21,179,071 of record NC_089816.1, on the reverse strand, counting down.
TATCAGTCAAGGCCATGACCTTAGTTCTTCTATGTTTGCACAGGCCTTTGTACATATTTTAAAGTTGGATTCCCAGTAGACCTCTGTGCTCATGCGTATGTCACAAGCATCTGTTTGTATTTGGGCTCAATACATTATTCTAATGAGAAACGGTCTCTTCAAATTTTGAAGCATTTGCATATTGTTGTCAAAATATTTCTATTTTCCTACAACATTTGAAATTGCTCATAAATCAACACTAGGTAGAATTTTTACCTTAAAATAACAGCCTCAGATTCATTGTGGCACTTCACTGATTGTTACAGGGAGAATAGGGCCGTTGTTGCTACTCAGGGCTCAGCACTGCAGAAACTGCACTATGCAACTTTTTTTTTGAGGAGTGAATTACACTCTGAAATGTAGGGGGAGCTCAGAAGCCAAAATACCAAATCTTACCTAGTGTTGCTTTAACAATGTGGGAAACATTAATGAGGAATGAACTGATAGAAATGCTCCAAAACTGAAAAAATATAGTAAAACATGTCTTAATTAATTTATAAAGTAAGAAGGTTCTTGTCTTATTCTTTAAAGGCAGCATTTTTCTGAATCAGAATTCCACCATCAGTTCCTCTGGGAAGACTTTACACCAGATGCTGAAACATTGCTGTGAGGTTTTGTTGGCATTCAGCCTCAAACAGGAAACAATAGTGAGATCTAGTGTTGACGTTCAGGTTCATTAGCACCACATCAGCTCACCGTAAAAGTACTGGATGGAGCTTCATCACCCTGGAGAACAGGTCCAATGCTCCACAGCCCACTGCTGCTCCAGAGCGTCTTATTACACTGGAAGCTGCTCTATAGAGATTATACACACTGAGGCCACAAAGGGAGCAGCTTAATGCAGCTCAGTTCTCTCATTATAATGGGTGTCAATGCACTTATAGAGATAGTGTATGTACAGTTGTGGAAGATAGATTATAGAGGCAGTGTATTGCAATAGGTACATAATAATAAGACTGCATTTTTATGTTTGTTAAAATATGCATTACGGCATATTGAAAATACATATATTTGATACAATACAAAGGTAGCATACACCCATACAAATAGCAAAAATATACAAAAACAAACAAACAAACAAACAATTTTCACTCCTTAATTAGTGATCATTCTTCAGATAAGCTCTAATACAGGCCTCACAAGCCCATCATTACTATCAAAGCAGATGCAAATTGATCCTCCCTCCCAGATCAATAACCTTCTCTTCAGTTCATACTAAATCTAAAATTCCTTCAGCTCTTAAAAAGATGATCAAAAACATCTCCAGCCTCTAGTGAGTATTAATATTGTCATAATTTTGGTTTGGTTTCTTTATTAGGGTCCTGTTCTCAAACCCAGCACATAAAGTATTTGCTGTGTCACTTATGTGCCCCCTCCAGGGTGTATTCCCGCCTTGCACCCAATGATTCCAGGTAGGCTCTGGACCCATTGCAACCCTAAATTGGATAAGCGGTTACAGATAATGGATGGATGGATGGATGAATGAATGAATGTCCCTCATGTTTGGTAGGGTGGTGCAGCCGACAGTGTCACTGCTACACAGAGTCAGGGTCCTGGGTTAATGGGATGTATCAATTAATCTGGTTACTGTCTGTGGAGTTTGGTGTGTTCTCCTTGTGTCTATGAGGGTTTCCTCTGGGTGCTCCAGTTTCCTCCCAAGGCCCAAAAACACATGTTGGTAAAACTTATTGAGGTGGTTTCCTAGGCAGGGATTAAGTCTAGTTCTGGACTGTATCCTCCTTTCAATAAATATCACTATTCAAAATGTTTAGTTCTGGACTAGGCTTAGTTCCTGTCTGAGAATCCACCACATTATGTTCTAAGCAATGGATTTTTAGCACTGTACTGAAATCAAAAGGTGTGTGTGTGGGTGGGGTCCTACCCTCCCTCAAAGAAACAAAGTGCAGTTTCTGCAAGGCTGAGCTCAGCAATAACAGAAGCCCTATTCTCACAATTACAGCTCAGTGGAGAATCACAATGATTTTGAAGCATAATTTTATGGTAAAATATCATATGTCGTATCATATATAGTGTCTCTAAGTCTTTATTTCCAAGCAAAACATAATGATGGAACATAATCACAGGCCTATTTTTGTTTATCCCCACACAACTCATGATTTATTATCTGAAGACCAAGAAGGTCCCCAATCTTCCTAGCCATGTACTAGCTTCAGTAACAAACTGCTTTCATGTATGAGATGAAGCTCCTAATGGAGAGCTGTCCTGCACGAAACACAGTGACAGGCCAGAGCTGGGTGTAATGGAGATGGATGGCTCCTCATGAAAGGGTCATGTTCAAGGTCGAGACTTTATCGGATTAAAGGGTCATCCCAGTCAGCCCTCGCTGAATCGGTGTACAGTCAGAACCCAGATAACATCTCCACAGTTAATGGCAGTTAATGGCAGTTCAGCTCGTACGCTTTAATGAGAAACATGTCGTTTATAAATGCACTGCTCAAGTGGAAAAGCAGGGATTCCAGTTTTCCTCTCATATTTATCCTGTGTTAATAATGAACAGCCGCTTTAATATCTCTGTAGTTGCACCTTAAAATCTCTCTACTCTCATCTCAATATCTCAGTAGTTCCACCTTAATTACCCTGTTGTTATATGTTGCTTGTTTGTAGCATATGTTAAGTTCTAGGCGCAATGTCTCCTTTCATTGGAGTATAATAAAATCAAAAGTGATCTGTGATTATGGAAATCAGTGGTGCACTCAGTATTATCTCTCCTTTTTAAACCTGCTCTGAACCCCAGGCCATGGCTCGGAGCCAGCTGCCCAGGGATTTCATGTCAGAGCACATTTTACCCCTATATGTGTTTTAAAAGCATTTTAAAATTTTTAAATACCCAGGGTTTACAACACCACTAAAAGTATGGAATATCTTCATATGTTAATTATCATAACTACATATATGTTTTAATATGTTTAGTGAAACCATGGCTTTTCAAATTCTATAAGCAAAATAAAGCTGAACAAAATAAAAAGGTTTTTAATAAAGTTTTCTAAGAAGTCAATGATGCCACAGCCATCCGTAAGCTGGGGTCAGAGAGTTTATTATTGGCCTTTTACACAGGCTTTCCAAATTAATGTCTAATTTAAATAAAATATCATCCTTAAATAACAGACTAGGCACCATCACAAACACTCTCTCTCTACTGGTTAAGATTATCATACCACTAAGATTCATTTGGGAAATTGGTGTTCTGCTCCAAGTGTGTTGGGCTCCAATGATGATATAGTAGTGGCAGTAGCTAAATTTGGGGAAACCATTTATTTATTTTTTATTTGAAGAAGTCTTATTCTGAAAAGTTTACTCCAGGTTGCTCTCGTGATTGATGCCTCATTTGGTGAGGATTAATTTCCTGAAAGTCTGAACAGATTAATGTGGAGATTTCTGGAAAGAGAAGCAGCTCTCCCGCTCCTTTATTTCAGACGGAGATTAGAGAACCATTAGGTTTCTTTAAGCCACGTTTCATTACTCAGATGACGGAGGGGTGATGGATGTCAGCAGAAATGAAATCTCTTAGTCCGAGGTGGAGGTGATCCTTAGAGGCGGTCATTCTCCAGATATATTTAAAGCCCATCAGCAGATGACAATCCTGATATCTCTGTTCCATCCCTACCTCCACCCTTCCCTCCATTCATCCATCCATCCATCAATTCATCACACTTTCTCGGGTGAGTGACAGAATTAGAGAGTGGAGGAAGAGACGGATGAAAGCTTTCATTAAAGTCTTGGGTTGATTTTCTTACAAGAATCATGTCATAAGTTCCGGTTTAATGTCACATGAGGGAAACAAAGGAGTGTGATAGAGGGATTATGGGTAATCGTATGAAACAGACACTTAACCATGTATCTGAAATGTATAATGATCACTGTCGTTATACTGAGTGGATAGTGGTAGAAAATAGAACTGACCCCAGATCATATGCTGAAGCACGCAAAACTGTCTGTTTGGGATTAATTGTGGGTGTGATGTCACATATATGTGTCACATGCTTTTAATTCATAACATCCACACCACCAACACCAGCACAAAACAATAGTATAATAATAATAATAATAATAATAATAATAATAATAATTATAGTGAATTTTTATTATATAGTCAATTTTTTTCATTAATGGCTGTAATGTCAAATATATGCAATGTGTTTTTGAATTATTATTATTATTATTATGGGTTCGATTCCCGCTCCGGGAAAACACACGTTGGTAGGTGGATAGTTTGAGTGCGTGAGTGAATGTGTGTGTGTGCCCTGTGAAGCACTGGCGCCCCCTCCAGGGTGTGTTCCTGCCTTGCGCCCAATGATTCCAAGTAGGCTCTGGACCCACCGCGACCCTGAACTGGAAAAGCGGATACAGATTATGAATGAATGAATGAATAATTAATATTAATAATAATGAATACTCTGCTCTTCCATGATTGCCTACTATGTGAGTGAACTAATTTGCATAAAGTAGAAATCTGCTGGAATCTCTATTGAAATAAAGATGACACACTACGGTAAACTTGAAAATGGAGCTGTATTGTAAGTGACCTAAATAATGGACCCTTGTCCTGTAAGAGCTGTTAACTCTTTCTTTTTGTGTCCTTGATTGAAAGCAGGACAGATGGATGTGGACAGGAGAAAAATCTGCTTCATTTGTTCTAATATTCTATGACAGAGCCTTGGGAAACTGGAGCTTTGATGCTACCAGGAAACTTTCTTTGTAATTGTACTATTGTTTTAGACCAGGTAAATAAGACCTCATCTCCTGTCCTGGAACACTGCAGGGAAAATTAGAGACACTGTGTTGATTTCATCATTTTAACCAAAATAACACTTTGGAATCTGAGGCTTTTGTCTCTGTTTAGTTTCGTTATTCTTTATTTTGCAGAGTCCAGTACAAATGTACGGCTGGTTTTAAAATGTACTCTGCACAACTGACCGTGTGCTGCTCAAAGTTTAGTAAATCGAGCAGAAAATGAAATCAACCATGTGAGTTATATCTTCACCCTCAAATACATATGCATGGGCATCAGAAGCATATTTAGAATTTTTCAAGCACACAGACCATAACTTGAATATACTGTGTCCATTTATTTCAGAACACACGGCAGAATGCCTTCAATTTAAAGCTGAAACTGAATGGAAATACTTGGTACATCATACATTGCAATTTTTCTGTTTTCAGTGTTGTGTAATTGGTTGGAGCCTCATAGTCATATTTGTCAAAATTAATATTAGGTTGTGCTTAGTTCCAACCAATTCCCAAAACTGTGTTTCAATCTCTTATCATCATGAGTTTAGTCAGGGAGGGCATGCTGCACAACTGAGGTTCAGATTAAGTGAAATGTAATCAAGGGAAATTCCAAGTTTCACCCAAGGTTTAAAAAGAAAAATCTTGCATAATATAATGATTTGATTCCTAAATGTAATTTAATTTACTTGAATGCACTGTAAATGAATTTAATTTAATGTAATAAACTAGGGAAGAGTTAATAACTGTTTGGATCTTTCTACCAAAACAAGGGTCAATTACAATAAACCATTTATTTATTTGATTCAATTTTAAAGTCTAAAAAAACATGAACCGCAGTTAAGTAAAAACTGTTTATTTTTCAAAAATACAATTACAGAACAATCCTATTTTCCAGTATTTACTGTGACCACTCTTCACCCAGCATCCATTTCAGGACTTGCTTTCAGTTCCTCAAAACAATATATAATAAATTATTAAATGAAATATATATATATATATATATATTCATTTATTTACACATGATATAAGCCTCTCTCACACTCTCTCTCTACCTGCAACATGCTAAAGACTAATAGCTTTCAGACCTCCTACCATATGCACATAGCTCTCTTTCTCCACATATAACTGAACTGATGAAGATTTCTACATGAAGATCCTGCTTTAATATGAGTTAAACTCAAAGGATTTTCAGTGGAAATTAGTGTACTTTCCTCACAAATACAGACAAAGCCAAAGGTGCGAACTTCCTCCATCTGCTCTCTCTCTCTCTCTCTCTCTCTCTCTCTCTCTCTCTCTCTCTCTCTCTCTCTCTCTCCCACCTGAGTCCAACTGTTACACAACAGATCTACTCACTATCCTAAACATGGACCACTGTGCAAAAAAATAAAAAGCTTCTCAACCTTTTGCACAGCTTTGCATGTTCACTTATTTCACCAGAGATACCCACACATTTAAATGAGTCCACATTCGATACTTTAGTGGGGACTCTATAGAACCATTTTCCTGAAAGTAAACATGCTCTCATTGTCACAGTTGGATGATACTGCAGTCCTCAAGATGTTTTCTCTCTAAAGCACAGCCATGTTTATGAAACCTTCTCTGAGAACAATGAGGTCTCTTCATACAGTGTGTCCTGTGGCCAAACACACACACACACACACACACACACAGACACACACACACACGCACACGCACACACACACAAACACACACACACACACATACGCACACAAAGCACCATGGAGATCTCAACTGCCACCAAAATCTCTCAGGATCATTTTCACATGAACAAACCCAAATGTGACCAATTTACACTTCTGCTTATTATTAACTCTACACTTTCACGCTCCGCCTCCAAATAACAACTCAGTGAAGCCTTTCAGGACATTTATCTTGGTACTTTTTTATTATAAATATTTTATCCAGTTTTCTACCCAGTGTAGTACTCAGTAGTTACCCCCATTAGCTCAGACTCCACTAATCTCATACAGTCACATGCTATTTATTTTACAAAATACAATGTCACTGGAGCTCAGGACGCTAATGCTAACCAATGTGTTAATGCCAGGGACAACATCCAGACTACTGCAGCATTCTGTTATTCACAATTCTTCACTTTTCCTCTCTGAGTATTTTGCCACCTGATATTGTCAGCAGAAATCTGGACCGGTGCCTTTTCCATGGTCTGGGTCAGAAGATTTTTTGGTGCAATACGTCCTATGAGTCCTGTATTCATGAGGTACTACCAATTAATTGATCAGCCGTTATAAAGATGTTCTATTGACACTGGAGCATTTTGTTCAGCTTATTTCATTCAGACATGTACATATTTAAAAAAATACAATTTAATTAATGTTACTTTAGGGACAAAGTTTCATCAAATTCAAAGCCACTGATTACAAATAACTACACAAATTAAACTTAAGTAACATCTTCATGTTATAATAGATTGAGTGTACGGTAAAACAGATATTTCTTGTTTGTCTCCATTCACAGTCTTTGGGTTCTTATATGTCCAGTTATGAACAAATCTACAAAGACATCTGTTCACATACCTCTAGGGCTGACAGTGGCTTTTCATGTCTCCAGCCATGAATTATTCCAAAAAATCATAAAGACAAAGAAACTCAAATAAAGTAAAAAAGTCCAAAGCAAAGAGCTCATAGACCAAAGCTCAGGAAGTCACAGTGCAATCAATCGTCTCATAATAAGGTAGATTATCTTGAATCTAGTTAATTTCTCATGTTAAGATTATTGTAATATCTATTTCTTGATTTTCTGAGTAATTTTATCTAGTGGCTTTTTCTGTAGCAATTCATTTTGTTTGTTTCAAGTAATTTAACAATGATCTGCCAATCCATAAACATTGAAAGGTGATAATATGACATAAATCTGTAAAGACTTTTGTGAATAATATTACAATATTCCTAAAATAACATCAGAATGAAAATTATTTAAAATGATTCCTCTCAATGACATATTTTTTTGCAGTCTTAAAATAAATGTGACCTACTGCTAGTTTAATGGTGTATTTTTAGAAGCAAATGCTCAACCTAAAGCCACTGAGTGGATGGACTCCAAGAACAGAGCCGCAAAAAGAAATGTCAAGGACTTTGTGAGACTCCTCCATGTCTGTCACTCACGCTGAGCTTAAATAAGTCCTAGAACAGAGGGATTACTGTAGAGCAAGTGCCTATGTTACAGAAAAGGTCTTTTCTCTCAGCTTCATAAAGAGAGAGAAAGAGAATACACCTTCACAGCAAAGTAAGGTTTAAAAATGGAGAATGATGAGGAAAAGTTGAAATTTTATGTGTAAAATGCAGTACAAACAAGAATACATGATGTGTGAAGTTTTATTTAGCTAACAACAGCACAAAGGATAGCTTTTCCCCACACATTCTATCACAAGATGTAACAGAGGCAAAATAAGAGAGAAAAGTTTAATGTAAAAGAGTTTTTTGAATTAGAAAAGTTTGAATTTGTCCTGGAAAATACCAGACACCAGGGCTGAATGAGAGTGACCTTTGAGCCCTCAGACAGTGCATCTATCTCAGGGTTGAGGCTTTAAGTTGACATCACTTGTAATAAAGCCTGTATGAATATATACACAATTTTAAATCAACTGTGCCACATTAAATATTCTGAACATGTATCCAGGAGAAAAACTGGGGGCTCTAACAGTCAAATAATAAATTTTAGGTATGTATCAGTTAATTTGAGGCAAATTAATTCCACCTCTTTGAGAAGCACACTCTGCCACGTCTAGATTGTAAGGGGAGAATTGAGTTGAATATAAAGAATGTCCAAAAACATCAATAAAGGTGAGGAGTACATGAAACTCATTTATAAATTATTAACACTTGGATGTTATGAAATACCATTAGTTTTCCACTTAAAAGTCACTGTGGTCTTACTTTCATTATCACTACTGCAAAACTGTTACAGAAAAGAAATCAATGTAATTGAGACTTCTGTAGAGGGCAGAGTGGTGCAGCAGGCGGTGTCTCTGCCTCACAGATCAAGGGTCTTGAGGTTCTGGTGGGGGTCCTCTCCTTTGGTCAATGTCTGTTAGCAGTGAGGTGTGGTCTCCCTGTGTCTGTGTGGGTTCCCTCCATGTGCTCCAGTTTCCTCCCACAGTCCAAACACATATGCTGGTAGGTGGATTGTCTGTGTGTGATGCTGTGTGATGGGCTGGGAATGGTCCAGATTGACTCACCATAAGACTGATCAGGATGAAGCAGTTATGAAAACCAACAAATGAATGAATAAATCTTGTCCCTGGGTAGAAAATCCATATTCCATCTCAGTCTGTCTACAGTGCATTTATGATTATACAAAGTTCAAAGTAGAGTTCCCTGATTGTTTACTGTGGTCAATTTAGTAGATTCAGACCCAGTATGAATCAGCCAATCATTCTTTATATTAGACTAAACTAGTATAATGTCTAAAACTATTCTAGCTCCAGTATTTATTTTTTTTATTTTAATTTATAGCACCATACTTCTTCTTATTTTTGTTCTGGTAAATGTAATCCCGATATGATTTAAAGGACCTTTTAAAACATATTTTCTCTCAAAAAGCCAAGGGAAGTAGCTTTAAAGCTCCACAAAGCCAGATTTTTGAAGAGACCTTCGTAGCCACACCTCCAGACTTCAGTTGGACGCATGATCCAAGCCAGTGCCAAACCCATCCAGCGTTGTTGTGAACTGGGCTCTAGAGGGGCCAGTCCATTGTTTTGAAAAACACATTCATGTCTCAGTAGGAGCTTCATCTTTTCAACAAACCTCTCTCAAAATCATGGGCCAAAAATGACCCCTCTCAATTATCTTCGAGACTCTCTCTCACCCTTCAGCAGGAACAAAACGACTCTTAATTGAAGCAGATGGCTCGTATGCAAACTTTGAGCTAGTGATGGAAGTGCTGGGCTTTTATCAGCTGCCCCCTGTTCGCCCAAACTGATTGTCTTCTGAGCGGAACCTGTCGTATTATGGTAATAACTCAATCCTGGAAAAGAGGAGCGACATTTGAAGAACAAAGCCGAGCTTAGCCAGCACCTTTCACTGAGCTTGGGCCTTGTTGTGCTTTCCTCCTCTCTCATTTTAGGTCCTTTTCTCTTGGTTCTTTATCCCGTGGCAATCTGCGGAGCTCTTTAAGTGTGCGCCCCAGACTCAGGGCTGCTCTCCATGTCAAAACAGGAGCCTAATTGTTCCTCACATTGCTGTTACCATAGCAGCAGGAATTACAGATAGAGAAGAACATGAAGAAAAAGCATCTGAAAATAAAGAGTGGAAGCAGGAGGACTCTCGAGGGAGCTGGACATGCGATGTGGACAGAATTCTGCACAGAGGGAGCACAGACGGCTCGTGAAAATTGCACTCCTCCTGGTTGTGCTCTGTTAAGTTTGCTATATTCGCTGAACCGAGTCTGAATAGAAATAATGAGCTCATAATGTGTGTGTGTGTGTGTGTGTGTGTGTGTGTGTGTGTGTGTGTAGGAAAAGTCGTGAGTGTGTTACAACACCAGGACGTCACAGACAACTAGTCATTTACTCATTTGCAAACACAACATCCATGAGATCCAACAGAAAAGCCTCAACAATGGCACCAAAGGTCTTCCTTTCTTTGCAAGAGACCCCACTTTCAGTTGCTCATAGAAGCCCCTAAGAATATTACTACACCTACAAATTTCAGTCTTACTACTACTCAGTGACGTTGATATCTAGGCTCTGAGAATACATTTTAATTAGCTCCTTCTTTTGTGTCTAATGCCTTTTCTCAAGATGGGGTTTTTTGCTCCAAGTCCCTTCTGGTCAATAGAAGGAGAGACCTATTGGTCATCACACACTTCGAGCTCAAGTTAACTGTGAAAGTCCAGCTTTGGAAAATACATCCTCCAGTTCTTGTGCGGTTGTTATAGGTTCTTTGTTATTCATTTTTTGTAATCTTAAATCTAATCCTCTCAGAAATATCTCCAGGAAATGAAACATAAACTGGTTCTTCAGAGCCTTAATTAAAAATTAAATTAAATAAATGGAGAGTACACGTGTGCGTGTGCTAAGTGCCACTGGTTCTGATTGGCTTTTAATCCCAGAAGGCTTTTACAACACAGTTTAGGCTGGAGTGGTTGGAGATGCCGGAGTTAGTAACACAATTAGAGTGTGGTTAAGTCACATCGCCACACATTTGCTGCAGTAGATTTAACTCCAACCTCCCATTAAAGCCATTCCACATTCAGTGGCTCAACCTGAAGCTACTGACAGAGAAGAGTTCTATTGGATTATATGGGTTTGATGTCTTCCAAATTGCTCTCTCTCTCTCTCTCTCTCTCTCTCTCTCTCTCTCTGTCTCTTTCCATGCCATCCCCCTTTCCCTAACTCACTCTCTTGCTCAGTATTGTCTTTATGTCCTTCTTTCCATCACCTTTTTCCTCTCTTCACCTTCCAGCCCCTCTTGCCCCCCTCTTTTCTTCCAATTCTCTCTCTCTCTCTCTCTCTCTCTCTCTCTCTCTCTCTCTCTCTCTCTCTCTTCTCTCTTTCTCTTTCTCAAGCAAATCATTTGACCCTAAAGGATTCAGACCATCCACTAGAAATCCTCAGGTGAACACATGAATTAGTGATTGCTTTTTCCTCATAATTATTGACTATGGACTGAGAGCCGGTGTTTGTTTTGATAAACACTCCCTTGCTCGTTGCATCAGAACCAGAAGTGAAATGTACACGAAGGAGCTTAATTATAGCCCCACATCCACATCCTCTACCTACTTGAGAGTGTTATTTTTACTCCGGGGTTCTCACAGCTGTCACGGAAGCTCATGCAAATGAGGGACTTTGCTTTATTCTTTCATTAAAAACAGCAGGAAAAAGAATGAACTTTAAAGAAATGGCACATAGAAAATATTGACCAAATGTAAAGGTGGAGCTGAGCTTCATCTTGTGTCACTTAATGGCTCCTTGTACCTGAGAATATTACATGGGTTGCCATCACCTCTTCCAGTGTGGTTATTTATTCACAGGTGATGTGTTTTAGTAAACGGGTCTCTATGAGTGTTCAAGATGTGAATAGACTGAGTTAGGACGTGGAAGTGAAGTATCTCCCCCTGTGTGTGATATTTACTGCACCTCAGAGGGGTAAATAAATTACAGCTCCACATGTGACTTTTAGAGACAGCTTTTATTACTGGGTTCTGTAAGAATTTTATAATGATTTGAACATTAAAACTGATGGTAATTACACAGTTTAGTCGATATCTGAAGCTCCGAAGTATAAACACAACAAATACAATGTTGGTTTTGTTTTGGACTATTTTTTCAGTTCATCGTCATATTTTTGTAACAGTTTAAATGACAGGTTTATCCTGATGTAAGTCGATATCACACACTCATACCTGTGGACAATGTCACACAGCCACCTGTATTTGGACTGTGGTCAGTAACTGAAGAAACCAGCATACACACAGGGAGAACACTATCCACAAACGATGTATTGTGATTTCTGCTGCTGCCACACTGCTGACATATTATTTTGCCTTATGACTTTTTACCATGTGAGAATCTCGGTGGGTTTATGAGACTCTCTCTCTCTCTCTCTCTCTCTCTCTCTCTCTCTCTCTCTCTCTCTCTCTCTCCTTTATCTGGTTGCTGTCTCATTATCCAGACCACACGCTCCACACACTGTCACCTCGCTTTATCTGTCCTCTGAAAGGAGGGAGCAGGGAAATGATTAGACCTACATTATCAAAAAGAGAGAGAAGAAATGAAGCAGTCTCCAGTTTTATTTACACGTTCTCCTTGTGCAATTCTTATAGGAACCAGCTGGGGATTTTCTCATCAGAGAAAAGCAGAGAGGCGTCCAGTCCAACTGGCAACAACACACAGCTTTGGCCTCATATTCACTTTAATATCTTAATATACCTGGAGATGACGTATTTTTAATTGCAAAGACTTATGTCACCCTGCTTTACAATATGCACAGAAATCTGCAGACTGGAGTAAGAAACCATGACAAAGCCTGGCAAGTACACATATTACAAGCAACTTTTAGTGAGGATTTGATGGCAACGTCTGTGATGACATCACTGATGCTGGATGATTAATCCCACTTCAACTCGTCCCAAAGGTACTGGACAGTGTTACATCATCACAGTGAACACAGTTCCACTGCTTCTCAGCCCAATGCTGGGGGTATTTACACCTCACTGGTGAAGTGAGAAGGAGATTAAAGCACAATATATTTTTATTTTTCTCCTCCTTCCCTCAGCTCCTCGGAGGGATCTTGGCTGATCTATTCAACCTCAAGGGCCGAGAGACACTATCGGATAAACTCTGGTCCCCAGCAGATCCTAATCTTTCTCCCCTTCAAGAGGTCGGAATTTGTTTCCAAGCACGAGTTGATTGTCTTTTTTGGCAGAAATCTCATAACTGTCCCTAGAATAACTCTGAAACAACAGCAGTGATAGACCTGTTTATTTCTATTGTCTGTCAATTAGGCTTTCGGCAGTAAATCGGCACAAACATCTTTATACTAATCAACTAATGAATATGATCAGTAAACATAAACAGATGATACTGCGGCTAATCACCAACCAAAACAACAAGAGATTGCATCTGAATTCACTCAGGATTGTTTCCTTTAATGAGCAGAGTACTGACCACGAAACACAGAGTTTCATAAAGCTTGATATATGCATTCATATGGGCGTTATATGTCATATATATGATGTATATGTATATAGTGATGTGTTACAGCTTATTTAACTTTCCATAACACATGGCATAAGCAGGTATAGTTGCTTATAGTTAGTGATAATTGCATTTTGTTTTAAACGTGTAAGGCCTGACTTTATAATGCATAGGAGCAGGTATCAGTCAGGGTCTCCACAGTGAAAATAACCTAAAACTGCAGAAAGAGAAATGAACAACTAAACGTTAATGAAAAAGCAAAGGATTACGTGGAGAAGCGCCATACATTCCAGAGAGAAACCTTGTCTGAGATCATCTGAGGGATTGTTTTCATGTAATAGATTGAGTGTTGACCAGGAATTATCAAATAATCCTCTGACCACTAAAGATAATTGCAATGGAACAGTGCAATTAACAAAGTTAGAGAAATCCATGGAGCAGGGTTTAACTTCTCGGAACAAATTGATGTATTTGATGTCTGCCACCTCCAGGTTTTCAGACGACTGGCCTGCAGTGTCCCTCGGCCAATCAGAGAGAAGAATGCATGGCTGTGGGGACATCCAATTATTTGAGGTGACCTGCTGATGAGAGAAGTAAAGAGTCCTACTATTCTTTCCAACAGTGAGTCATTCCAATCTTAGAGAGTAGAGGGGTCACCAACTCCACTCCAACTTGTCCATAAACTTTTAGATGGATCTCAATTAGTCCATAGTTTTATACCCCTCTAGTTCATTGCATTTAAACGCATGTACATCTGCCTTGGACTGTCCCATTTTATTTTATGCTTTCATGTAGAGCTATGTCTATAAAGAGCTATGTAGATCTTTAGCACGGTGCCTGTAACATCACATGACAATGAATTTTAAATAAATCCACCATTGTTATTCCTGGATTCAGCCCCAGAACACATCCATTCTGTCTGCAAGGGTGTTCTTACCTCTTCTGGGCAGACGTTGCACCATGTCATTGATTTTTTAGTGAAACAACAAAAGAGAAAGTTGCATCAAATAAGTGGGAGACAGTCTGACATCAATGAGAATGCACTTGCCACAGAATTCCTGTTTTGGGAAGTTTACTTGGGAATATTTTATTGTTTTCTGGTGTTTCCTTTACAGAATCCCTGACCCAGGAGAGCCTGGACCTATCTCTCTCTCTCTCTCTCTCTCTCTCTCTCTCTACCGCTATTTATTCCTGAGAGTACCCCGGTTTTCTTAGCTTCTTCTCTCTTTTTTCTCTTCTTAGTTTTCCAAGATCCTATGATTGCCTAATGTTGTAGATCTGGTGACAGTTGACGCTGATCTTTTATAGATGTGTTACAAATAATAAAATCAAACCTTTTGTGGTATATAAAACAATGAAATCAATATAACACTCTGGATCAAGTCATTCAACAGAAAAGTGGAGCTGATAAAATGGGCAATGAGTGTAGAACAAGCGTGTTATTTTAATGTTAAATCTCATGGGTATCTATACACATAGATTCACATATGTATGGCATTCTCTCTCTCTCTCTCTCTCTCTCTCTCTCTCTCTCTCTCTCTCTCTCTCTCTATCTATCTCCAACACCATCCATTTTTTTTTCAGTCTGAATATTTTCTGGCTCTTTCAGTCCTTCAGCTCCAGACGAATGTTTTATGGAATTTTTCTGCTTGAAGAAGCAAAATCTATTCTGTTCCCCTCTGAGTTTGCAACCTTGCATATTCCTGCAGAAACGGCGCCTTAAAAAACGCCTTAAAATCTGTCACAGCACTCAGAATTAGGTTTATATATTAATTTTCTAGTTAAATAAGAAATATATAAAGGCTGGCTCTTCTTAGAGGCATAATTAGAATTTCATATTTTTCCTATTTTTTTTATTTATTATAATTTAAATTTGGATTATTTTTACACTAATTAACCCAAAAGCTCTGTATTTGGGCCACACATTACAACTAGCAGAATAATTTCAAAATTAATGAAAAAAAAAATATAGCACTTACTCAATTATATTTTATAAAGAAATACTGTAATGAGATTGATTTAAAATGTTTTTGAGGTTTGAAGTGACGTAAAAGTCTGCTTTTGTTATCCAATAAAATGAGTCATGGACAAGTTCCTACTAAATAATGACACAGAAATTAAAGGTTATTGTGAAAATATTGAGTCCAGACATTGATTGTTACAATATTCTTACCACTTAAAATCCATAGCCTCAGTAAATAAGAAAATATGTTTAAGACGATTATTTTAACTGTGAAAACAGGTGCCTTTAAAACAATTTGAGAAATATCATCTGCCCTTACCCTCTTCCACAGTGTTTCTTTTGGAATAAAGCTCCATTCTGAGGCCTTTCAGAGGGACCCATTAGGTTAGGAGAGAGAGAGAGAGAGAGAGAGAGAGAGAGAGAGAGAGAGAGAGAGAGAGAGAGAGAGAGAGAGAAAGAAAGAAAGAGAAAGAGAGAGATAGAGAGAGAGGATATAACGAAAAATGGAGAAAGGTTTAAGGTCTGGGACCACAGAGTTCAATATCTAAGACATGGTCTGAGGTTTATAACTGTATATAGCACAGAGTTTGATTCAGCCATAGCTTTACCAAGAAACAGAGATTGTTGGAAAATGCTTGTGGAAACAATTAAGGACAAAAACATTATTGGACTTAAAATAAATAAATAAATAAATACAATCTGAATCTCTGAAAGAGGAATGTGTCATAAACTTTTCTAAGGATCTGACTGAGCAGTGCTCAAAGGAGTAAGTGCACTTCAAGTTAAAAGGGTTCTATTTTGTATAAGAAATGGGGTACTTTGACTCATATAGTGCACTCTCTGAATAAATGTCACTGTGGTGGTCTCCTTAGAGTCATGTCTTCTGTATCTTGAGTTAGGGAAAATAATTGCAGCATATTCTGTTTTAACAGTGTTTCATGCCATCTGACTTTTCTATTGGAAACTCGGCTGGAAATCCTGTTATGAAAACCTTTCAAGAAAGAGAACGTAGTGTGACCTGTTGGAAACATAATTGACTTTAAGACACCATTTGAAGGTACATTTACACTGTATGCATGTTCACTGAATAAAAATAGTGGTGGGAAAGTAATGAAGCCTGTTTTGTAATGGAAAGGAGTGGAAGGGAAACCTACAGTGCACTGGGAAGAAATAAAAACAAATAAATTGAAGGGAACCCTATTTTTTTTCTGGGAAAAACTGGAAGGAAAATAGGACTGGAAAAGAGTGGAAGAAAACCTTGATTTCTCTGGCATGTAACAATGTTGGAACCCACATTTGAAGCAAGAACATGTTTCCATCTAAACAAAAACAACCTTGATTCCTAGTTCTTTATAAAACCAGTCATATTAATTTTACAGAAGAACCCATAAAGAACCGTGTTTAGAGTTACTGTTAAAGGACAAACACAGATTCCTGATTCTGTTTCACTGCAATGCAGAGGCTAAGTCTTCAGCTGAGCTCCTCAAGGGGAAGAACACAGTTCCTTATCTAAATTACTTCGTTTGCCATTACCACTGTTACACACAACTCAAATTGAACAAATAGGCAATTAGAGCTGGTGCCAAAATAATCAGACGTTCGATAGCCGTGCGTCCCACTGCTCTGGCTTCTGGCGCTCTACCGTAAAGTAATCGGACAGTTAATGTGCAACTGCTGGTAATGACATTGTTTAAATAGACCTGCCACCTCTCGGGCAATCAGGACCACACGCTTTAGAGCCTCCAGACTCCACGAAGTGAAACTTTATTTTTTTTAGTTGAGAAACACTGGAGAGTTGGAATGCTATTTGACCCAAATTAAAAACCCACGTTTAGCAGAGAATGTGAAATTTGAGGGGATTGTTTTCCTGATGAATCAATTCAGAGACAAATTGAGCTCAACATGTTGCCGTTTGGTTTCTTCAAAACAACATGTGTAAAAATAATTAATTGTTTTCTGCAATAGAAACCTTTGGTGTTTTTATTGAAATGTACAAATGTTACAGAACATTGAATTATTAATATAATATAATAATGTGAATAAGTGAGATTTTAGGTAGTGTCCAAATGTCAGACAAGCATGTCAGAGGAAAAACAATAACAATTGATAATAATGAATATATTACTAAATTAATCTGGTTATTTGCAATGTCACAGCACAAAGTAGGGGGCACAGGTGGGCTCAGCAACATTAATCTATGGACATAACAAAAGTTAGCTGGGCTGAAAGGTTTCCCAAGGAAACTCCAGTTAATGTTTAGACATGCCGCAAACTTAGGGCATTTTTTATATAAATCATTTTCAATAGCTTATGATAATATTTTACAAGATAGCTGGTTTTCCTAAGTTCCTTGTTTTGCTTGAATGCTAAACAAAAGATGTGTATACTCGCTAAAAAAAAACTTGTCTTACCTTGAAAACCTTGAAAATTACTCACCAAACTTTTAAAAATGTTATCAGCTGACTCTGAGCAACAACAGCTTACCATGAGATTCTTGATTCTGCCGTGTCCTTGTAAACCAACTCAACATTGTCTCTGAACATTCATCGTAAGCTCATCTGAGTCAGCAGGGGAAAGCAGCTATTACAGCCCAAAATGTATGAAAAATTCATTTTTTTTTTTGTCCATGCCTTTACTGAAACTGTACTTAAGGGAAGATATGATAACCATCTCATTCCCAAAGGCACGGTTCATGAAAAATGGTCAGACTCCTAAAATACAAAACTGTCAAATGCTTCCTAAAGTTCTGTGGTGTATATTTATATTCATATTTATATTGGAATTTAGATTCCAGTCAGTAAACACCCAAACATTCCCACTGAGTGCCTAAAGGAACCTCTTAAACAAATCGTGAAACTTTCATGAGTGTTTCTCATGTGCATGAGGAAGATTCAGGATTTACATTTTTCATGAGCAACCCTTCGGGGTCTCGATATTCCTCCACACTGAGAAAGGATAAAAACGTTTCAGGCAACACGAGAGGAGTTTGGTCTGATGACAGACTGACAGCGTTGAAGGAGTTTTACAAGCTGCTCTTCTCCAACCTACAATCCACCAGCCCTCTCTCTCTCTATCAAGGCCAAATACTTCTGAGCAGTTCAGTCCTGGACATTTCTGGCCCTCTGGCCGTGGATGTTTTAATAAACTGGGGGAGGGAGATAACTGGTGGCTTTGAGGAAGCTCTCTCATTCTGAAACACTGATTAAGTGATGCAAACAAACCAGATGAGCTGGACCTGCTGCTCACTGGAGTTTCTGATTGGGAATGTAATCAGAAACAGTGATTATCATGGCTATTGCTCTCCTAATTATTGGATTATTTAAGAGATTATGTTTAACCAGATTTCATTCCGATTGACCTCAGCTTGTTTACTCTACTGACTGATGGTTACAGATTCACATTTCCTTATCCTTCTAAATGAGCCATTAGTCAAATTATTAATGGATTATCAGACTGTATTTAAATAAAGCCATGGATGGGGTTGTTTCATTGGCCCAAAATGTACAGCATTGGGGAATCTGTCTGGGTAGTAGGTGTAAAAACATTTAAGTGGAGTTCTTTCGTTAATTCATTAATCCATCCATCAATTCATCCTGATCAGTGTTTTTGTTGGTCCCAAGCCAAAACAAATCCCTGGGAGCGAGGCAGGAACACACCCTGGTCAGGGCTCCGGTCCATCACAGGGCATCACATGCTCACCCAGTCACTCACACTCCCACATTGTGGTAAATTTTCCTCATGATATTTCAGACATCACTGTTGTCAGTCACTGTTACTGTAGGAGTGAGGACAACAGGAATAGTTTTATTTGCCCTATGACCTGCTCTAAAAATTCACAACTAGAACAAGCCATTTGCCATTTACAGAACAAACCTAATTCCTACTGTATGGCAAAATGTATCTGGGCCACATCAATGTCTCACATCTACAGAAAAGGACAGAGAATTAGGAATGGACAGTTTCTTTAAATATCATGAGGCTGATAAAAGTAGAGAGAGAGAGAGAGGTGATAAAGAAATGGAGAAGGAGGTCAAGAGATGGATAAAGAGGTGTGGAACAGAGTGCAAGATGAAGTGAGAGATTGAGGTTGGCAAAGGGGATGAGGGAGCAGTAGAGAGAGAGAGGTTGAGAAGGATAGGGAGATGGAGAGATGGAGAAGACAGATGAAAGAGAGAAAGAGGGAAGTGAGGAAGAAGGAAAGCTGGTGATGGTGATTCTGCTTTCTTGTTTTTTTCCGTGTTTACTTATTTTACCTGACAGAGAGGTAAAGTGAGAGAGGGGAGGTGGGGAGGAGAGAAGGGACTGGAAGAAAGGGAGTAAAGAGGAAGGCAAGTGATTCCATCCTCTTCTTTTTTTCCTCCTGTCACATGTGGTTAGGTGCAGTAACTCTTCACTTACTGTAACAACTCCCACTACATTTACTTCAATGTCATCAACTACTGCTTCACTTCTTCTTCTTCTTCTTCTTCTTCTTCTTCTTCTTCTTCTTCTTCTTCTTTCTCTTCCTCTTCTTCTATTTCAGAGATTTGGTCACACCCAAACTTTCCAAATGTTTTGAAAGCTGAACCTAAACTTAACCTAATTAGGTTAATGTTGGCCTTGTACTTCTTCTAAGTAGGTTCTATAAATAATTGGTGAACGTCTACAGTTCCTTCACCACAATTTGTCCCCAATCAGTATAAAATGGATGGAACTAACCTTGAGTAAAGCTTGTCTAATTTTACCTACCTGTCACAAACCGGTCACTTGTCACACACAAGCAGTGTTAAGAACATTGGCTCTTTTAGTGTGTAATGTGTGAAATGTTGTTCTTTTTTAGAAAAAGAAGAAAAAAAAAATAATAATTTGATGTAATCGCTTTCTGAATCTGTGCACTGGTAGGTCCAGATCATATGAAAGATTTGGACCGTATTTGTATACTGACTGTTAAATGACTTCAGAATTCAAAGAATCCCATGACATTTGGGCGTTAGGACAAAATAAAAAAGTCAAAAATCAGTTTTCCAGGTCTAAAAACATTTTCACATTATGTTAACATTTTGTGAAGAAAGGATTAATAGTATGGATTTCTGTGGCTTGGAGTAAGTTCAAGAATATTTTACCTTCTCTGAAAAAGATTCCATTTTAGAGGTGTGTCCACTGTGTGTTTCACTGGTATGTTTGTGTTTACAAGGTCCCCTGGACTCTCAAAATATGGGAACCCTAGGCAAGGGGTAACTCCAGCAAAGTATTTCTACCAGAGGTGGTATATAAACTGAGTTTGCTCAACATTGGGTACCAATTCTCTACATATTGAAAAAAATGATGCTTTTATAAAGATTCTTTAGTAATGAAAATGGTTCTATACAGAACCATGAACATGTAAATAACCTTTTTGCATGGTTGAAGGGTTCTTTGCATAGTGAAGGGGTTCTTCTGACTGATGGAGAATGTAGAACTCTAACTCATAATGGTTCTTCTAATTTAACAAGCTTGACATCGTAACAATAAGAGAACTCATTTTGGTTTTCCCTCACTTAAGGGCAAGGCTTCCAATCAGCAGGCCCTGTTCCTCTAGGTGGGAGTTTCACTCACCAGAGATGCTTTTAAGCTTTCAACTTTCATGAGTTCTTCAGAGTCCAGTGGGCTGTGTCTGTGGTAGCTCAAGCAGATAAGTGGTACCTCCAAGACAAAAACTAGGTTTTGTCTGAAAGTGATGATTTTGTTATGCCATATGAATTGTACAAATATGTTGTCTAACTAGTTTCGGAGCCTGCTATTTCCTGGAGGGCAAAATCATATTTGCTCTTCTCAGATGAAAACAGCAGTTATTTTTTCCATGTTAGCATGCTAAACCTCATCCTGTTACCATGTTTGATTAAATCGGGGACTTTTTGTCTCGGTTACAGAGTGCTTGAATCTTTAGAGCCTTAAACTGACTCGGCTTTGTGCTTTTCTCCTCTGTTTGACCTCCTCTCTCCCTCGACCTGAGGCTCAGAGACGTTATCTGGCTTTTACCTGTGTTCCTGTTCTAGAGCTGGATTCATGGAAATTAAAATGTTTAACTTCTACCAATTTCAGCTCAGCTTTTGTTTGTAGTCGTGAGGAGAAGTGAGGAGAGGATTTATGGCGAGGAGCTGGCCTCTCTTTGTGACGATGCGGTGTTCTCAGATCTACACAAAGTGGCTAAGAGATAAGAAAAGTCTCTGAATTTCCATACAGGCCATTGTGCCAAGTTTTATCTTGATATTTCTATTATTTATAATAAGTGAGACATGGGTTATCGGTGGGTAAAAGCACTGACGCAGCGCAGTCCGTGCTCTGCCTAATGATCAACACTTTCATAAAGAGCTCCACTCTGGAAATACTGCAGGGTTTTCATCATTATATACGACCCTCTGTCGTCTCCATGGTTTTAATGTTGCCTTTAAATCTCATACATCAAAACCACAGTTATGATTTATTCCCTCCAAATATCCATCCACTCAAATTCAACAGTGGCGCCACCTCACAAGATTAAATAACCTCCCAACATCAGAAAGAAGTTCAACAAATACCCAGTGATTTTACTATAGACTCTTAGGCTGGATTAGTTCAGAGAGTGCATTTTACATAACACTATCCATCATATTAGTTTAATGGGCCTTATGTCAAGAGAAGGGTCAACATGCTATTGCTGTGTCATATTTAATTTCCACCACTGTTTCAGCTTCACTGCTAGAAATGTAAATATTCCAGAAGATGGGTCCTTCTCAGTAGCAAGGATGTGAATAGTTGACTCGTATTTTACAAGAAGAATGTTCTTGACACGGGTGGCACAGTGGTGCACCAGGTAGTGTGTCGCACTCACACAGGTCCAGGGAGGGTGGGTTTGCGCCCCGCTCCAGGTGCATGTCTGTGAGGAGTGTGGTGTGTTCTCCCTGTGTCTGCGTGGGTTTCCTCCAGGTCACTGTCTGTGAGGAGTGTGGTGTGTTCTCCCTGTGTCCGTGTGGGTTTCCTCCGGGTGACTGTCTGTGAGGAGTGTGGTGTGTTCTCCCTGTGTCTGCGTGGGTTTCCTTTCCAGGGTGTGTTCCCGCATTGCGCCCAGTGATTCCGGGTAGGCTCCGGACCCACCGCAACCCTGAACTGGAATAAGGATTACAGACAATGAATGAATGAATGAATGAATGTTCTTGAGATGTTACCTTGCACAAAGGAACTAAGGACCCCGCACTGAAAGATGGGACATTGAGGTGTTTTATCAGTTATTACGTTCGCGTTCATGAATACTGGAACATTAATTGTGCAGTGAAAGATGACATCAAGAACCCTAAAGAAAACACACAGGAGCAGCCAATGTCACTTTTGCAGATAATACCCACTAGAAAAGACTAAAATTCACCTCTGTACACAAACAAAGAAATAATTCATATTGTTTTCCATCCTTTTCCTGCAGAGATGTAAATAATGAACACAGTATAATATTTCCCCTCCATGAGATCTCATATATAACACTTTCATATTTTTCAGAGATGTGTTGTGTTTCTTAAATCCATCCCTTAATAAAAATATTATCCCTAGAGTAAAATAACAACTGCAGTGTGGAAGCCAACCACTCCAACAAATGCAGAAAATTCAGCTCCACTCTGGAAATACTGCAGGGTTTTCATCATTATATACGACCCTCTGTCATCTCCACGCTTTTAATGTTGCCTTTAAATTTCATACATCAAAACCACAGAAATGATTTATTTCCTCCAAATATCCATCCACTCAAACCTGACGGTGGCACCACCCCACAAGAGTAAATAACCTCCCAACATCATAATGAATCTCAACAAATTCTCCATGATTTTACTATAGACTCTATAGGCTGGATTAGTTCAGAGAGTGTACTTTACTTAACACTATCCATCAGATTAATTCAATGGGCCTTATTTCATGAGAAAGGTCATGTTTTGTAAATGAAGAAGTTGTTCTTTTTATTTTTTGGGCTGAAGTCACAATCTCTTTGGGGAAGCTTGAACTCTAGAAACTTTGCTGTGAAGATTTGGTGGTATTCAGTTATGAGAGCATTCCTGAGGTCAGGTGCTGATATTGGACGATTTGTTCTGGATCACAAACATAACTCCAGCACAACCCAAGGGAATTGCATGGAGCACCATCACTCAAGAGAACAAGACTTCACTGCTCTACATCCCAGATGGGGTATAAACCTCTCAGGTAAACCTGTATGAAGCTTTTTGTAATTATTTCTATATCCAAGTAAGTAAGTAAACCACTCCAAATCATCTCAAAGTTACTGGATGGCGACATTATTCCAGAGAACACAGTTGCACTAGTACACAAACAGTTCTGTGGGAGTTTAATAGTGGGGACTCCAGTCCACATTTGGGCATTAGACATGATGATCACAGACTCATGGACACAACTGGAAGTCTCAGTCCACTTTGGATGCACTTGAACACAGACAAATTTACAAATGAGTGCTTTCTGTAAAACAGAGTAAATAAATTCTCCTGCTCAGAATTTTACGAGAACGCTCCAAAACTATGTTCAAATGTTTTCTAAACCGCTGTCTTTTAGTGCTGTGTTCGTTTGAGGCTTCCCTCCTCCAAAGTGGGCCATTTTGAAGTGTGCTCAGGTTCTGTGCTGTGTTTATTTATAGAACACCATTCCACATCCCTGTTTCCCGGGTTTTTTTCCTGTGTATGGATCCGCCACACCGCAGCGTTGTTGCACTGAGAGTTTCTTCAGTGGCTTCTGCTTCCTGCTGTGCAATTTATTTATTTTTTACACTTGCTGCATTTTTTATACATATACCTTTTCTCCAGTGACTCTTCAGACTGATTTTGCTGACTCTGTATTTCAGATAATACCTGCTTTAAACAACTAGAATTCACCTCTGAAAAAGAACAAGAAAATACTCATGGTGTTTTCCCTTTTGTTTCCTGCAGGGATGTAAATAACAATCACAGGATTCAATCGCATCTTACATAAAAATGCAAATACCATCTTACATACACAAGGAAGCTTTATTATATGTATCTTAAAAATATGAATTATATCTATTATTTGTTGAGAAAGACAGACATTCACAAAACATATACACACTATTTAAGTGTTTTATACATAAACATATTAATAGTTTGAATTTTTATGTAATTGTATGTGATTTTTGCATTTCATAGTCATGTCTATTTGAGAGAAAAAGCTATTAATGAAGACAGGACATTGCTAGGTTATCTCAGGTAGTTGCTAAGGCACTGATAGCCCATTATCCCAGGTGGTTGTTAAGGTATTTAAAGGCCAAGGATAAGTTATCCCAGGTGGTTGCATCAAAACTGGAGTTGAGCATGCTTAAAGGAGAGTTCACTAACTACACAATTATGTTATATTAGCTATCAGATCATAGCAGTGGGTGGCATTATGTTGAATGATGGTGGGGGAAATAAATATAGATGACTATGCACAGTTGATTATAGATGAATGTTTTGTATTCAATGGTGTGAACAGTGATGATGAAATAATGAATTAATCATTTTTCCGTTCCGTATTTTCCTCAGAATTCTCAGAGGTTTAAAAAATATCATAAAAGCAATTCTGTGAAGGATGCACTACATTAAAATGTAATCCTTTTTTTCATAAGGTGAAATAACATGAATAGTAATATTCCTTCTGTTTTAGGGCTGGAGACTTGAACGAGTTTGTGAAAATGGCTGGTGCCAGTCATCATTAGTGAAATGTCGCCTTCGTGCTTCGCAAATGGTGCCAGTGGGCGAAGTTCTAAAGGAGAAGTGCAATTATCTTGACAAAGTGCTCGCTGCAGAGTCACCAAATGTTAAAAGGAGATAAATGATCGAGGCTTAGAGCTGGGGTTAAGAAAAAAAATCCACAAACAACGTGATCCGTTACCGGGGAATTTAAATCCATCATAATTTGTCTGTAATCAGTGGCCCTTCGCTTGCCCTTCTCCACACCCCTCCCCCTCTACCCTGTGAGACCCAGAGCCCTGTTTCTTGTCTCATGAAGCAAGAAAAGAGCCGGAGATGATGATGAGGCCTTGGATCGACGTCTCCCTCCAGCTCCACAGTCTCCAGCTCAGAAATGATGCAACAAACAGAAACAGTGCTGTAGATCAATCTGAGAAGAAGAAAAAAATAATAAAAGTACGACAGAATCTGGAGGTAAGAGCTCCGTCCAAATACAATCTGCAACCCTAGTCATCTGCAGATCTCAGGCTGTACCACTGTCTTGATTACAGTTTTAGAGTTTGTATTTTTATACCTAATTGTTTATACATTATAATAGTGATGATTACATTAACACTAGTTGTAACATGCATACATTTTTCACACTATGCCCAAAATCCAACATTTTTTTTTTTTTTTCTGAAATGTTATAGTAAGTATTATTTGTTGTGCTTCTGGGAAGGCATTTGGGACATTACACTGAGAATGTGATGGTATTCAGCCTCAAAAAACATTGGATTTTAATGTGATTGCATAATATACACTATACACATTGACACCTCTTCATCATGTATTTTGAAATAAAGAGCAATAGTCAGGAGACATTTCTGCTTTTCTTAGAAGATGAGATGGGATGTTGGAAGCTTGCTGTGTGGTTGGATAGCATACAGCCACATATCATCATTGAGGTCAAGTATTAAATAATCGCTTATTTAGATCAGTAGTCAAGCCAGAATTACTGAATGATGCTTCATCACTCAGTATACAGTTCCATAACCAAATGCTAAAGATCTATACTCTTTCTAGCCCATGCTTGGCATTGAGGATGGTGGCTTTAGGCTCTATAGCAGGTCCAGAGTGTCCCATTCAATCGGTCAGTGCATTTTTTTGGAAACTGTTCAAACACTAACAGTAGGTGTTACCAAGTTATTTTGTAGAAAATCAAAATGTGTGAGGCTGTGCCCACTATTATTAAATTTTGTCCAAGCTTTAGACAAAGAGGACTTTTGGATCAAGAAGGAAGGGACACGTCCTGTCTCCCCTCTCATACAAAAGCAGAAATTATTTATAATCAGAGAAATGTAATTCCTTCGTCCACATTCAGGAGACTCTTAAATGCTGAAGAGCATCGATTTCCTTTCAGACTCAGTGGCAGTTTGAGGGCGAGAGCATTAAACAGGTTTTTATCATACTGTCAGTGACCCAACTCATCAGGACAAATTGAAGAGGTGGAGCACGCACACACACACACACACACACACACACACACACACACACACACTGCTAGACTTAGAGAAACAGAATTGATCTGAAACCTCATAAACACCTGGAACAGTTCTGCTCTTCAAATGTTTAATGAAGAAATCCATTTTGCATCTCAGACTTCTTAACTACAGTGGCTCGGAGACTCATAACACAATAATATGCCCACATGAGGAAATAATACAAATAAATAAATAAATAATGCTTTCTTTAACAGCCCTTTAATGTTTAGATATTTCCAAAATAAGTGCAAAGACAGATTGTAAGGTTCCTGGTTATTATTCTGAGGAGCATGTTAGTAAATGCTAATCTACTGTGTAATTATTTTGAGATAAAAGGGATAAGTACCCAGAAGGAAAACTCCACTGATTCCAGGTATTAATTCTAGTAATGTATACCACATACAGAGTGGTATACTGTATATACCACCCTGTATGTACCTTATCTAATATATATATATATATATATATATATATATATATATATATATATATATATATATATATATATATATATCCCTGTATTTGGTACCTTATGTATACCACCCTAATTTCACCACCCTTTATATACTAAACTATGCAAGTTATTACACCATAAACACTCCCTGGGCCACCGTAGTTCTCTGTATTTGGATGTAAACTGAGAGCGAAAGTGTGTTGATGTTGAGTTAGGGCTGAGTTTGATGAGTTTGTTGCTGAAGCTCAGGGCTCAGTGATTTCCTTCTGAAAAATAAACCCACAGTAACAGCTCTCCGCTGGAGTCTAGCTCAGGTCAGTGCTCCTGGGACACAGAGATCTATAAAAGACAATTGGCTTGATTTCAGCGAGCCCTTGAGTATCAGCATTCAGCCTCTGTGTGGCGTCTGAGAGAGACGCTGCTTTATCTCTGATTCAGATCTAAACACAACCCTCTGCTTGTTTGTGAAATCTCTGCTATGTCCTTTTGCCCCAAATCTATAAAACCATGGTGGGATTTTAATTATTTCAAAGTATGATCCAATTTTCACAATCTGCATTTTGTGTTTGAAGTGGATAAAGGTTAGGGTTAGGGCTGGAGCTCCATCTGAGAGATTCCGGAAACCATTAAGTACAACATTACCACTGACATATTATTTTATAAAATTGGACAATGGTAAATATTACTAGTTTTATGGTTATTAAAGTGTCAATATTGAAGCTTGTTTCCTAGACTGGGATTAAGCCAATATCTGGTTTATACGGCTTGTTGAATAGAGATTTTCCTCTGAAAAGAAAATAAGCTTTAATCACTGTCTGTGAAACTGTCTCTTTAAGTTCAGACTTGCGTTGGTTTGTCTGATAATGAAGAAAAATGTGCTGAACTTCAGGAAAAAGAGAGAGTTGCCCTTTCTCTTAGATGGAAGAATGCAGGGTACATTAACCTTTCAGAAGAGTTAGCATCTCTGAAGTATATTATAATAAAAATAAAGCCGTTGCTGTGGGTCAGGCTTGAGAAAGTGTTCATTATTCTAATACATTAAAACCCCTCTCGTTCCAAGGCTGAGGTTTTTACATCATCAATTGTGTTAATTATTTTTTAGTAAGCAGACACATCAGACAGCCACTGATCAGAAGCCTGTATTAAACACTCTGTAATAATGTGATATTAGCAGATGATATTACCTCACAGAACCGTGTCCGTTCTCTTTTTTCTGGGTTTTCAAACAAACACATAGGGATGGCTGTATCGGTGCTTTAAAGGAACCATGCTGTCTACATTGTAGACAATATTAAGGTGCTTTAAAGTGTTTCTCTTCATCTCAGGCCTGTAGAGAACCCCCCACCTCAATAGTCTGTCAGCTATCTTCATCTGGGTCTTAACACCCACACACACACACACACAGCCACACACACACACACACACACACCGCAATGGGAATACTTTCATGAGAACAATCTCCATAATTACCCTCTGATTCTGAATATTGGACCACTCAGGCATCCCCCGTTCCTCATTAAAATATAGAGGATGCGCGCAAAGTGAAATATGTGTGATGTGAACGCGGCTGCTTTGCTGAAGATGAACAATGTCAGGGTAAAACAAGACTAAGAAACATTTTACAATAGTAACATGGTTAAATAAGTAGCACGGCATGAATTGTTACATGAATATTGATGATCTGTATAGAGGAAATGCATGTTTTAAAAGCACTGTGCACTTAATATTGTTCTGCACAATGAGTACAGAGGGAATAAACCATATGATGCATTTTTCATTAGGCCAGCGACTGTAATTTTTACACTACTTCATTACAAGAAACACAATATTCACATTATCGTACCCTGACCCTACATACCTCATTATATTTATGGGTTTAATTTTTTAATGTGCTTTTGTCATTTTCGTGGGTTCTACCTGTAACAGCAGACTGTGATTGACTTAAAAAAAAAAAAAAAAAACAATGTGTAAAATCTGATTATATTACAATATATTATTAAATAGAAGAGCATGTTTTCCTCAGCAACACTTTATATATTATTCTTAAAGACCTGCTGAGGTTTTGGCCTGACTGTATCCTGAGTGAAAGCAGTCGACCTCATGAAAGGTCTTTTTTGTTTTGAAACATCATCGCTCCAAAAATCAGCCACAAAAACAGATTCAGAGAGCAAGGGTTTCATAGGGTTTCAAGTCACACACAAAAGGAATCAATTCCACCAACTTGCAGTGTGGGGCTTTGCAGTGAAGGGTGGACTGGGGTGAAGAAGGTGGAGATAAAGGTGGAGATTAATTGTATAATGATGATGCATGGTGAGTTGGATCTTTAAGATTAAGAATGCAGTTGCTTAAGTTTGTAGCTGTAAGTCTCTACTGTAATACTTTAAATCCAAAACAGTAAATTAAAATATAAGAAGGAGACCTGCTTGACAAATATCATGCCCCTCGTTTACAAGTGCAATTAGTTTAAAAGTGACGGAACTGGAACAGGAGGTGGATTCACACGACTGACGCCATACGGAAGAGATTAAAAAAAAAAAAAAAAGAACAGTGGCCAAACAAATTCACTTTCCTTCCACATGCTGCTGATCCCTCTGATTAAACTCTGACGGTGGGTTGGGGTTTTGGTACAAATCTGTTTGTTAAAATGCCACCCTCAGCATAAAAAGAAAGGAAGGAAATGGGCTTTCTTAATGAAATTGCTAACAAGAGAGTGCTGCGTTTATGGGGAAGTGAAGGAAGGAAATTCAAAGTGAAGTGAAGCTGGAGAAGACTGGAACTTATCTCTCGCCTCGAATGCAAAGCAGCGAGAGGATTGTGTGTGTGTGTGTTCTCTCTGTTTGTGTGTGTGTGTGTGTGTGTGGGAGGATGTTGCTTGTAGAGGACTAGTGTAATGTAGTGGGAAAGACCTTGTGGCAGATTGGGGTTCAGTTCTCAGCTCAGGCAGGAACACAATGCTATGCACATGATATTGGGATGGAGCTCCATCCTGTGCCTTTTGGAGGAGTTTATTTATATAAGCTCCACAGAAAGACATGAAATAAAGGTGCTCAATAAATAAATAAAACATGCTCAATGGCAGTCAACTACATAACCTCAGTACAATTGAAAAGCTGTGCATAATCATTGTGATGTATTAGGGAAAAATGACAAGAATAAATCCATACACAACCGTCGTATCCTGACTACAGAGCACACGTCCAACAAATGAACAAACGAGAAGCGAGGTAAACAATGTGCCAACAGGGTGCTGGAGAGAGACTGAGGATGTGTGAAACAGTGGGAGTCTACAGCAGGGGGCACTACATTTCTCTTCACTGGCGTGGATTCAGCGTAGCGCTCGGAACTGTGAATTTGATTTGCTTTTTGAAACTTTCTAAATTACTTTTTTTGGTGCTGGTTGGATCCACAAATGCAGAAGCTGTGGATACAGAGAACTAACTGTATATCTAATATTTTTCTTTATTTTTAAATGTATCTTTTATTTATATGTTTATTATTTTGACAGGTTTTAAGAGAGTTTATCTACAGAAAGTGTTTTATTCCCTTAAGGACGGTTATCAGCCAATGTAGCAAGGCATTCTTGTAGATGGAATCACTAGAAATAAACAGAAAAAATATTACAAAACACAAGAATTTCACTGTAAGAAATAATAGATACAGTGA